>NW_028324304.1:6858740-7158740 GCF_058129835.1 Hydra viridissima | reverse complement strand
GGTGTGACACCCCCTACACCCCCTCCCCTTCAGGACGGCCCTAAATTTCCATCATGCGCGAAGTTTGAAATCGCAACTTTGTTTTCTGAAAGTTTTTGTAATAATTTGTTAATATTGTATTTCTTTTACGCTTTAAAGTTGTTTCTTTTTCAAAAAGTAGTATATATATTTTTTGCATATAATTTTCAAATATTTCGTTAAAATTATCTGCTTTTAAATTACGATTAACGGATAAGAACAACTTTTTTTACTATTTGATTATTTTAAAATCTTTTTGAGGGTAACTTTTTATTAACACTATTTTAAGTATTGCAGTTTCATTATAATGATTTGGTTTTGTTTGCAATTACTATTTATCAATAATTCTATGTTGATTTTCGCAAATTGATTGAAATATTACGTTGAAAACACTGGTTTTGAGTTGTCTGAGATACTGCAATTACACTACGCGCAAAAGCAATTACAAAGAGTGGACATTTCGCAGTTTTCTTAAAATCCTATAAACATAGTTTTAACGGTATTTTTATGAACATATAGACATTTCTCTAATTCGATTTCGCAACTAAATTCTCAGCTTGAAAAAGAGGTCAGTAAGGACAAAAATGTAAACAAATAGCGGCAAAGTATTTTTTCTTTTTCAAAATTTTGGTAGCTAAAAATATTATTTTTTAGCTGGTCGTTTATTATTTATAAAGTTTTATATTCTTCAAGCAAGTTTCTGTAACTTTCATGACATACTTTTATTTTTTTTTCTATGATTGTTTTTTCGGATGATAAGAGTTTACAATTTTCACAATCTACGTTTTTGGTAGAATCGATTATTGTATGAGTTTCAGTATCAATGTTAGTTGTAAACTCTGGATATTTCAACATTTTGCATGGAGATTTTCTAGGTAACTTATCTTGTGGTGTCTTGAATGAAAAAATGCTGGAACTTCATTCCCTGATTTTAAAGTTTTTACCGCATCCTGAGCTAACTTTTATTTTCTCAGGCCTAAAATGAAATTCACACACTTTCGTATGTTTCATTACTTCAAATTTATCAGCACCTCCTTTACTTATATATTTAAGTATTTCGCTACACCAAGCTCTGTAAACATCAAGTTTTTTTTTTCTTAATTGGGAAAAAAAATAGAGCAATATTAGTCTTTTCCATATTGTTATTCTAAAACGAACTTTCGCACAGTGGAATACTTCCACCTTTTTTCACTTCGTTTGGTCTGAAAATGCTTGAGTAGGAATGAGACATCTTTTGGAGCGAAACTATATTTTTATTTTACAATTTCGAGAAAGTGTTTTTATCTGTTTACATTTTTGTCCTTACTGGCCTCTTTTTCAAGCTGAGAAATTAGTTGCGCAATCGAATTAGAGAAATGCCTATTTTAGTTGATTTGTAAAGTATAAATTGAAGGCGAATTTTTTATGGAGGGGAGTTTTTTTATTAGAAGAGAAAATGTAGAGTTGAAACGCTGTTTTCCCTGCGAGAAATCAAGCGATACGTAACCAATAATTTTTTATAACCAATAAGATTTTATTATCCATATACTTTTTTCGTTATTAGTTATTACATCATTTATTATATCTATTTATTGTTTATTAATTAATTAATTTGTTGAAAAACAGAAAAACATTTTGTAAAATTAAGAAGATATAAGTAACCTTATTATGGGTTCAGAGAAAACAAAACGTAGAAAAATTACTGCTGAAATTGCAAGAATTGTGAAAGGAGTATCATTCAAAGAATCTGAGTAATTGAATAATATTTTAGTATTCAATTCTTCTAGTGCTGTAAGTAGTTGTCAATCACTTGCAATTGTCAACAATACTTTGTTATCCGAGCCTTCTCCTAAAATTCCCGAAAATTTATGCAGGTCGGATGCTGGTAACAGTCTAAGTTTACCTTTTACTAACACTATCTTTAGTTTAGAAGAATCTAGTGATAACATCGAATGGAAAGCTTGTTTGCATGATGGTTCACACATTGATGATATTGATGGCAACAACTGCATAACAAAAGTGAATGAAAGTGTATCAGATGAATAAAAGCAATGGGCGAGTTCATTTAACATATCTCATGTTGCTATAAATAATTTGCTTCAGATTTTGCAAAAATCAATTTTTTTTTTGCCTAAAGACGCTAGAACACTTCTTAGAACTTATCGAAACTTTATTACTTCTTCTGTAGCTGGTGGTGAATATTTTCAAATGCTATTAAAAAACTGGTTATCATTGCTTCTATATAAATCTTCAATTTCATCTGATTTACACAACTCACAATTCACATATATATTGATGGTATTCCTTTATTAAATAGTTCAAACATTTCTTTCTGGCCATTTCTTGGTTTGATTGTAGAACTTGAAGGTAACAATATCTTTCCTAGTTCTTTTCAGTAATGGTGGAGGCAGCTTGACGCAATTTATCAAGCCACACATAGCCTGTTTAATGTCACCTAAGCTAGCGCGATAGTGTAACTTGACTGGCCAGCGAAGCCAAAAATAAATTTGAGCATTGCCACACTTACAGATTTTGTTTAGTAAGTATTCACTTCAAATTTGTATGCCCACATTTAACACCAACATATTAATCTTGAGTTATTCATTTAGATCACAACATTAAGCCCAGAAAAGAAATGCTTGCTAAGTGATGCAATAATAATAATAATAACAATAATAATAATAATAATAATAATAATAATAATAAAGGGTGTTTTTTTTAGAGGTATAGAACTTTAAATTGCAATAAAACAACGATGGATTATTCGATTGACAAGAATTTTTTTTTATTAGAAAGATAATCTTGTGGCATTACATTTTAAATATAATTTCTGGCATATGACCGCCACGGCTGGCTCGGATGTAGTCCAATCTGGACGTCCAATTTTCGATGACTTTTTCCAACATTTGTGGCCGTATATCGGCAATAACACGGCGAATGTTATCTTCCAAATGGTCAAGCGTTTTTGGCTTATCCGCATAGACCAATGGCTTTACATAGCCCCACAGAAAGTAGTCTAGCGGTGTTAAATCACAAGATCTTGGAGGCCAATTCACAGGTCCAAAACGTGAAATTAGGCGGTCACCAAACGTGTCTTTCAATAAATCGATTGTGGCACGAGCTGTGTGACATGTTGCGCCGTCTTGTTGAAACCACAGCTCCTGGACATCATGGTTGTTCAATTCAGGAATGAAAAAGTTTGTAATCATGGCTCTATACCTATCACCATTGACTGTAACGTTCTGGCCATCATCATTTTTGAAGAAGTACGGACCAATGATTCCACCAGCCCATTAAGCGCTCCAAACAGTCATTTTTTCTGGATGTAACGGTGTTTTGACATACACTTAAGGATTATCTTCACTCCAAATGCGGCAGTTTTGTTTGTTGACGTAACCATTCAACCAGAAGTGCGCTTCATCGCTAAAGAAAATTCGCTTATGAAAATCGGGAACAACGGCAATCTCGTTTTGGGCCCATTCGACGAATCTACGCCTTGCTTGATGATCGTTTGGCTTCAATTCTTGCACGAGTTGGATTTTGTAAGCACGCATACCAAGATCCTTCCGCAAAATCTTCCATACAGTGGATGGACACAGATCCAATTCCTGTGCTCGATGGCGGATAGACTCATTCGGGTCTTCCGCAATGCTACGCTCTGCAGTAGCAATAGCTTCTTCTGTACGCACCGTACGGCGTCTCTGGGGATGCGAGTTATCAATAAGAGTAAACGTGGTGCGAAAACGTTCCATGGTTAATCGAATTAACTGCTCTGATGGATGATTTTGTCGAGGATAAAATGGACGTAGAGCGCGATACGTATTCCGCACAGAACCATTATTTTCGAAATAAAATTGAACTATTTGCAAGCGTTGTTCAGGCGTGAGTCTATTCATGATGAATTGCCAAACCAAACTGAGAATAGATCACTTGTCACCTGTTAAATCGGTCGCCATCTTGAACAGTAATGCCAACTTAAAGTTCTATACCTCTAAAAAAAACACCCTTTATTTATAATAATAATAATTTAACATGTGTACTGTGGCATCAACATAATTGTTTTATATTTATTTAGGTGCTGCTAAACAAAACTTTGCCACTATGTACACAACAAAGGAAATGCTTGATAATGAACTTTCTACGTGGTTTGGAAATTCACGGGACCGTGTGGAAGGTAGCCGAAAACCCGAAAGGGAAAAATGCAACAGAAGCCAATAATACAAGCTATGATTGATTAAAAATAGTGCACAATGTGATCTGTTTTCCAAGCACTGTATACATTATACTGGTTTGTTCAGCCTGTAAATACATTTCCCTTATGGCACACAGAATCTGATTTCAAATACTCTTATCTAATTAATTCAGTTTCGCTCGTTGAAAATTTAGTTAATTAGTTGTTACTACCAGTAAGCCTTCGTGCGTATTTGTTGGTATGTTTTCAATCAGTCATGACTTGCAGTGATGCAGTATTGCAACTTCCATTATTTATATGATATATGAAAGTATTGGTGTAATTTTTGAAAACTTGATAGTTTACCACTTGTAATTGCTTTTTTTTAAAATAGACTTGCAAATAGTTAACCGCTTATCAGTTTGAGCAGTTATTTTTGGTCCCGTTGTTGTTTACATTAATAAAATGCATCTAAGCTGCCAGCAATATAGCTACAGGACTTCGTTTGATGCCATCAACAACAATAGCAACAACAGCAACAACAACAATAATAAAAATAATAACAGTAGTAATAATAATAACAATAACTAGCAAAAAGTAACCCATAAACTTTAACTATAACCATTTAAAAAAACGCCTTCAAATTAAAAAAAATTAAACCATCTGCAAATTTAAAATAAAAATTAAGCGGAAGTAAAATAATTTACCAATTAATCAATATTATTTGAGTGATTTACAATTAACATAAGTCATATCAGTGTAAGTCAGAACCATTTTCCTTGACATTAATAAGTTCAAAAAAATGCGTTTTTAGTTACTGACACAAAATAATAACACTTCATCATGCTTTAAATTGACGACAAAGTGAAGCTAAATTCTTGTTATATTTTTTATAACATGAACTTTGATTAATAAGATTAATATAATTCGAACGTAAATTACACATGAGTTGTTAATTTTTTGCTATACTCTTGATACATGTTTCTTTAAAAAAGGAAATTATCTTTAAAACATTAAATGCACACAACTAATTAAATTTATCAAAAATAACTGAACATTTGACCTTTACTATATATGCCACTAATCTGATCATTTTTATATATGGCCTCTAAAAACTATTGTTTTAATAGTTTTTAGAAAACGGTAATTTGCTACCATTTACTAAAAATTCGCTTTGTTACTCGAAATTTAATTCTCTTAAATAATTTGACTCTAATAAAGGACCTTCCTTCCCCGGTTTTGCTCTAATGGTGGTCAGGAGAATAGAGTTATTTTTATTAATAGTAATCAAGTTTTTGATGAAGACCTTTTACCAGATTAATAAAATGTAAAAGAATGATTTATTTGTATGAGAATTTTTTCTTTTTAATATATATAAAAATTTAACATATATTAGAATTTTTTCTTTCCTCTAAAGTGTTGCAAATGCAAACTAAGGTAATTAGTTAGTTAAACACCTTATAAAATTTAAGTAACTCGATATTTGACAAATGCGCCAATCTACAATATTCACCCTCCGTTTAAAAAGATCCCCTAAGTTACGTAAAGCACATTAGTAGGCATAAAATAGAGAAAATTTTAAATAAATTGAACTAATTGCATACATTTATATCATTTTAACTTACAAAAACTTACAATAATAGGTAAACAGGTTCTTTTTTATAAATCGTATAAATGTGTCATTCTTAAATCTTAAAGAAAAAAGAAATGGAAGTATTATACCATAATTACAACAACAACAACAACAAAAATACCACACAAAAACTGAAAATCCATTAACCTATTTACAGTAACCTATTTTTAAATAGCAGTTAATAAACATTTATTGAAAATCTAACTATAAAATCTATTTCGAAGTAGAAAGGATTAACAATACTAAAAAAAAAAAAAAATTAAAATTAATATATAAGTTGCATTTATAACGGAATGTTGTCATGGCTTTAAGTAAATAAATAAAAGCAGTAAGTTCCAATAATGAAAGTACCTATTATTCATATTTAGCAATAGTCACCAACATGAAAGTGTCTATTGTTAAAAACGATTATCAACACAAAACATCACAACAAAAACACATAACAATAGAATATTTACACCCTTCATCCTAAATTCCTGCGAAAATAACAAACCAAATTTAAATATGAAAGGCAAAATAGAAAACCATTTTAAAGTTAACTATATTTATATTTTTACTAAACATTGAAATACATAAAAGTATACTTATTTTTATATTCAATATTAGTTGTTCGATTACTTCACATTTAGCACATTAAAACACCCCAGATATAAAGATCAAGGTTGCATACTCTCATACACATTACTCTAAACATTAACAGACATTATTATGTGTTTCCAGAATAATTAAAAAAGGCTAGACAACACCTAGCTCTAAAGCAGTAACACCGCCTGTCATTAAATGCTGCCACGTCACACCTCTGCTATAAATACACCGCTTGGCTGGCAAGGTTATCAATCTTGCTCAATATAATGCCAAATCACACCACTTTGAAAACACAACATAATTTAAACATATAAAACTGTAAACAAATATGCTTTTGCATAAGACATATAAATACATTTTACAACAATATTAAATGACAGTTATATTTTGCAAAAGCTTTTTTGAAAAAAAAATTAAAATAAAGTTATACATACAAAATGCGCTCACAACCTAAAAGTAAATTTTCCAGTATCAGTTTGGTCGCTTCTCGGCGTAATTGCTAAGATTGAGCGGGCTGGCTAGGCCGGTGTGCTTGTATTAAACTGATACCTTTCTTTTTTTTCGCCCATTCCTCAAAAGAGAGGCAATTTTAGGGTTGACGTGCTACTGGGTCTTCCCTGGAGAGGTTTTAATAAGTCCACAAGGCATCCGGTTGCGGACTATAAACACTATTTCTCTCTTTCAATTTGATCAGCACTTAAATAAATTTTGACCTCACTCGGCAGACATTCAAGCATTTCTTCATTGATTGATAATGAATCAACATTAGTTGGTACAAAAATCACGCGTTTAGAATAATCATTTTGATTAGCATATCCAAAAATCTTTTTTAACAATCGACTCATTTTATCTAATAATGCACTGATTTTAGTGCAATGCAAACTTCTGCTCCCATTGCCAATGCAAAGAACATTTTATACGCGATTCTACTATTTCAGCTGGATTTCCTCTTTTCACAACAGGCAGAATTTGTCGAAAGTCATCACCAAAAGGAATGATTTTTCCTCCGGACGGAAAGTTGTTGTTGCAAATATCTTTTAACAACCTATCAATTGCATTTAAGGTATCTTTAGGTATCATGGATGTTTCCTCAAGCAAAAACAAATTAACTTGTGTTAAAAAATGCTCGTGTATAGAGTTAGGAGTTACATTACATATGCTATTATCCAATATTGGAACAGGAAGTTTGAATAAGCCATGCAATGTAGATCCATTTGTAAGAAGTGTTGCTGCTATGCCAGGCCATGCAGCTGTAGCAGATTTAAAGCCCCTACTTATGGTTTCAGTAATCAAATATTTATAAGTAAAGGTTTTTCGACTACCAGCTAGTCCATCTATGAAAAACAAGTGCAGTAAGGATAGCATTACATACATTTAATTGATTGACATTAAGCAACAGTCTCATTCGATTGGCTTCGTCAATAGATTGTTAAACATTTTCATCAAAGTATTTTAGATTTAAGCCTATAAACTCATCAACAACAGGCAGATTGTAATCAGCTAGCGTTTTACCACTTTGATCAATAATCTTTTCTTGATGAAGAGTAGCTTGTTCAGCTAATAGAAGTTGGACTGAGCGGTAAATGAAATCTTCCATCACAAAAGCTTACATCTCTGGAATGCATACTATTCCAGAGATGTAAAGGATTGTCAGGTTTACAAAAGGTCAAAATAATTGAAAACAACTGTCTAATTTGCTTTGGCATACGTGTTAAAACCGCCTTAGAAAAAGTATTCTGCCATTCAGTGTTATCTTGCAACAAATCTTTCAGAACACATGCTTCACAAAACGTTTCAAGGACAATACCATAAACAGTACGCACATTCTCCCAAGATGTTGCTCCTTTTGCTTGCAAAAGTAACAGTTTAAGAAAAGACAATTCTCCAGTTGGATTAACTTTATACACTCTTACTTTCACCTTATTACCGCCCCTTTGTCTAACCTTCCATTTACTATGTTTATCATCAAATATAGAGTGATAAGGAATGTCTGCATACGAATAGCAATGTGCTCTTTCATTTTCAATATTCAACTTAACCCATGCCGTTAGGTGCGTATCACATTGTGCTGCTCGATCGAAATCTATTTGTTCTGCTCCTTCTCTAAATTAAAATTTAAAAACATGAAGAAAATGTTTTGTAAAAATGTTAGTTAACATTTTGTTTAACAATGCTTACCAAAAACCTTAATTTTAAGTAGTGGAATTTTTTTTCCATGAGTGATCAGGCTCCCTTTTTCCATAAAACACATGTATCACTTGCAGAAATTTTTAGGTGGCCGAAAAATATGGCTTCCAATAACTATCCAATTAGATGGATAACATCTGAGGTATCTTCATCTTCATCTTCATTCCAAACAAAATAGCTTTTCCAACATTTTATTCATGTTTATGATATGTTAGCTACTATAAAAAGGATCTCATGCTTCATAGTATATAAATTTTTATGAAATATAAAAAATTATTTTATTATCATTCACTATTTTTAAATTATTTAAAATTAATATTTATTATATACTTTTTTTTAAATAGTCAATAATATATTTTAAATCCTTAAAGAGATATAAACGTTAAACTTAACAATACAAAATTTCATTATCACATTGAAACAACAAGTTTAAATAAAATAATAGGAAATCAACAAGTTAATAAATTTTGCAATGGAAAAAATAACTCTAATTAAAAAATATTAATATAATATTTCATTATTAACTTCAATTAATATAAAATCATCATCTTGTTCCAGACAAACTAATTTAAAACAAGTATCAGATAAAGTTATGTATTTTCTTTTCATTTTATTGAATTTAGAAATTTTGTATATTCCAAAATCTGATGAGTTACAGGTGTTGGCAAAAAGGTTATCAATGGCACAAAAAGGAATAACATTGCTATCAAACTATGATTCTGAAACTATAATAATAATATACACAATTTCAAGTGATTTTAAAATGAACCATCCATCACGATCATTTGGTACAATTTTATCTGAGATAGTCTTAGTGCTATAAAAAACATTGCTACTTTTTAACTCACTCAGGCGTTGTGCTAATTGGATGAGAGGTTTATTTTCACTTTTTACAAAGTTTTTTAACAATTTGAAGAAAATTCTCAAAAGGAAAACTTGAAAGATCATGAAGGCTACAGTTATGATACAAAACGTCTTGATGTAAATGAAGCAAAACATGAACTTTATAGGAATAAAATTGTGGCCCGTAAAGGCCTTGAAGATTTGATACAAAAAAAGCCATTTACTTTTTTGCATATTCCAAGTAATGTTACCGTTTCAATACATTTGAGTTGCTCATTAAGGATACTGAAATGCTTAAACACAAGAAGTTCTGGTATACTCCTTTTGACAAAATATTTTTTAAAGTTATTGGTCCAGTGTACAACAAGAATTTCCGAAACTCAGTTGCTTTAAAACGCTTAAATTCATCAAGTGAACGTGGTTGTCGAGCGAACTCAGTGGGCATTTTGTTATGATAAAAAGCCAATTTATCGGACATTTGCTTTTTTTGCTAACATGATAGGCGAAAAATACGTGGGCCGTACAAAAAATGGCTGTAACTCTGAAAACCTTGCTAAAATTGGCCAAAATTGTGTGCTGGTACTCTTACATAAAGGCAATCCATCAACATTTATTAGCATGTCAGTTCTTTCAACAATTTTTTGAGAATCCTTTAAAAATTGTTTTATTCCTTTTTTTAATGCCAAAGTAAGTATATTCACCACCACACAGCTCTTTTATATTTATATATTTAGGGGTTTTTAGAAGTGTTTTAAAATCTTTTGGAAGAGAAGATAAACCATTTTTATTCAAAATACTTAACAGTTCATTGACAGCCTTCCTTGTACATCTATTGCATGTAGCCCATGCTGCTAGATCGCTAACTAGCACATCAGATTTATTAACAAGTAAAGATGATGTTATTTGACATGATTCGTTGCCTGATACAGCAATACCAAGCAACAAAACGTCTCTATTTGCAGTTTTGTAAATTGAAAATGAATCTGATGAATAGTCAGAGTTAATGTTACCATCATAACCATCATCTATAAGATTCAACTTTTTTTCATTTTTAACTTTACCACTAAAATTGCTTTCTGTTAAAAAGCTAAATGTGTCGTCAATGTCGAGCTCTTTCATCAGCAAATTATTAATATCTTTGTTTTTATTTCTCCAACGTTTAAAATAAGAGTTCATTTTTTAATACATGTAGGTACACCTTAAAAACTACAAAAAAAAGTGGCATCCTATAACTGAATAATAAAAACTTCTAAAGTGTTGAAACTTTCTATACTTAAAAACTACTTAATATGAATGTCTTCCTTCGCCTTATTTTTTAATCTATGGTTTTTAGTGAAGTTTTGTGATTTAAAAAAAAGTCACATTTTTTGGCTATTACCCCTTAAATACAGCAACCAGGTTTTTTGCTTATAATTTTAGAGCAGTTAATCTGATTTATTCAAATTTTTTTAAACATTTTGTTTTCAGGCCATAGTATACACATTATTGTAAACTTATTAGGAAAACAAAGACATAAACAACCCCATAAAAACCCTTAAAAACTACAAAATAAATCCTTACAAATTACAACCTCTTTGGCAAAAATAGTATAATGTAATTAGAGGGACTATTATTAATTAAAATTTGTAGTTAATTTAACATATTTATTTCTTTGTAATGTTTATTAAAATGTCCAAATAAGTTAAAATAAAATTTTGCGCTAAGAAACAAAAGTAAACATTGATGCTGATTTATGAACCAACTTTA
The DNA here is from genome assembly GCF_058129835.1 of Hydra viridissima. Taxonomy (NCBI): domain Eukaryota; kingdom Metazoa; phylum Cnidaria; class Hydrozoa; order Anthoathecata; family Hydridae; genus Hydra; species Hydra viridissima. Next base: position 7,147,578 of record NW_028324304.1, on the reverse strand, counting down.
ATTTAATAATTACAGAGAGAAAATCAAAATTTGTTATAATAATCATTATAATTAAGTTAAAATAATCGTATAAATTATACACATATCTAAACATAATAATGTTCTTTCTAACTGCTTGGCATCCTAACGAATCTTGCATCTTTCCTTCGCTTGAGAGCAACTACAACGTTCGAACGCTCCTCTTTATACAATTTGATAGTCTTTGATAATCTTTAATTTGATAATCTATGATTTTGTATCTTTCATTTGATGAGCTTTAGGCATTGCCATAACTACTGTTAAAATTATAAGTATTATGTTATATATATTTGTTCTTTCTAACTGCTTGGCATCCTAACGAATCTTGCATCTTTACTTCGCTGGAGAGCAACTACAACGTTCGAACGCTCCTCGTTATACAATTTGATAGTCTTTGATAATCTTTAATTTGATAATCTATGTTTTTGTATCTTTCATTTGATGAGCTTTAGGTATTGCCATAACTACTGTTAAAGTTGTAAGTATTATGTTATATATATTTGTGTGAGTGCAAAATGCACATAAATAAAAACATAATTTTTTTTATATGTTAACTGCACAAAAATGGTGAAAAAATAATAGGTTCCTTTGTTGATATTGCATTATTTTTTAAGTCATGGTCTATACAGAAAATTTTTGAATAATAGTATCAGTATTTCACTTCAATAATTAGAGACAACAAGCTTCAAAACTCTACTATGAAAATACTAAAAGAACTCCAATTACCATTAAAATGCCACAAATATATATAATTATTCACTCCCAAATAATTGTTACCTTCTCCGTCTTTAACAGCTGCCAAATGAATTAAAAAATAAACGCCCCTTTGAACATAACTGAAAAAAAAGAATAATTTAAACAAAAGATTCATTTAGTAAATAATTATAAATGTCAATAAATAATAATGAAACAATAAATAATAAAAACATACAATACAAAAACTATACAGAAACAAGAAGTTATATAATATATTATAACTTTAGGACAATTTAACAACATACAATTATAATGCAGATAAGAATTATAATACAGGAATGAGGTACAAGTATATTTATTATCATTATCTTATCTTCGTAAAACACATGCATTTACTAACATCTTTGTAAAACAAAACCATCTACTAAAAATGTTATCTTTGTTAAACACTTGGATTTACTAATAAATAAATTTTAACATTAATGCTGATCAATAAAGCATCTTTAACTTTTTAACAGAGAAAAATCAAAATTTGTCACATTAAAATGTTCATACAAGCTAAACATATATTTAAATATAATAACGTATTACCCTCTTCGCATTCATTTTCCTTACATATCTGCCGACTATATATATATATATATATATGTATATATATATATATATGTATATATATATATATATATATATATATATATATATATATATATATATATATATATATATATATATATATATATATATATACAGCTATTCACGAAAGTTTAAACGATTGTAGAATTTTCAAATCTAATCTTCGGTTTTTCTTGAATAAAAATCCAACGGAAATAGATATCAACATAATTATTTTTCCGATTTGGTAAATAGGTTATTTGTTAATAGAATAAAAAAAAGTAGGTTTTGACTCATTACCGTTTACTCAGAAATTTCATTAAAAAGTAGGTGATACAAATTAAGAGGTTTCGCAAAAGTTTAAACAATTTTATTTAGGATCATTTATTTGCTAATTAATTGATAAATCCGCTGCGAAATTTTTTTTCGCAGCGATTTTATCAATTAATTAGCAAATAATTGAGTAGTTTTTCAATCAAAAAATTCATCACAACATCATCAGGCAGCTTTTAATTCATTAAAAATCAGCTTAAAATGTTGTGAATTTCAAATTAAGTTCAATTGCGTGCAAATGGGTCAAAAACCAGTTTCTAGTGACATCAAATGGCAAATTATTGGTATGGCGCGGACAAAAAATCACACAAACGTTCAAATAGGCAAAATACTTAACATTTCTGAATATTGCTTTAGAAAAACCATCAAATCCTGGGAACTTACCAAGGACGTCCCCGACATGCCGCGTACTGGGAGACCATCCAAACCCAGCAACCGTGACAAAAATGGTATATTCAGAATGAGCAGAGAAAACCCCAGACTCAGCTACAAAAAGCTAGCACAAATCTTCAATGAGTCAAAAAATAATCCAAAAGTTAGCCGAGAGCTCGTGAGACGAACATTGTCGGACAAAGGTATTGGAACGTATATAGCTGCTAAAAAACCTATTCTTTCAATCACGGATAAACGTAAACAAGGAGTGTGGTCCAAAGAAAGGCTGGACTGGTTTGTAGAACAGTGGGCAAAAGTTATTTGGAGTGATGAAGCTAACTTTCAAGTTGTAAACCGCAAGGGAAGAATCTATGTCAAAAGATTTGCAACTGAGAAATAATCAGACAGGTTTTTGCAACATCGTCGACAAGGCGGTGGAGGTTCGATTGGCATCTGGGGATGTTTTTCTCACAAAGGTATGGGCTTCTGTGAGCTGTGCGAAGACCGAATTAATCAATACACCTACAAGAACACATTGGAATGGTGTTTAGTTCCATCAATCAGACACTTGTATAGCAGAAGTAAGCAATTCATTTTTTTTAAAGACGGGGCTTCAGCTCACACAGCTTACTCAATCAAAGAAAATTTTTTGAAAAAAAAGTTCAATGTGATGCCCTGGTGCTCTAGATCACCAGATCTCAACCCAATTGAAAACATTTGGTCTTGGATCAACAATCAACTGACATACCATGAAATTCAATCAACTCATCATATAAAGCAACTTTTGAATGAGTACTGGCTGAAGGAATCTCGCGTGATGTGCATGAAATTAGTTGAATCAATGCATTAACGAGTTTACCTTTGCTATAAAAACAAAGGAGGACACTTCAAATATTAATTTGGCTTTTTTTTCATTTTTTGTTCGAATGTTGCAATTCGTTTAAACTTTTGTGCTTCTTATTTTTCCTATAAGATTTTTTGTAATAGCTTTATTCTAACTAAATATTAAAATTTTTGTAACATGTTCATATTCATTTTAAAGCTAATTATTTTTTCTTTAATAAATAAAAAAAATTAAGTCGATATCATTTTACAGTTTTTCTTTATTAAACAAAAACCAAACATACTTGATAAAAATTCTGCAATCGTTTAAACTTTCGTGAATAGCTGTATATATGCAGTACTGGTCATAAGTTTAGAGCCTCTCCATTTTTTTAAGTTTTTTGCAGATTATAAAGCCATAACCCCAGTGCAGCAAAATAATATATTGCTGAAACATGCCAAATATATTGTTATAACATTTTGGTACCAAAATGAGTACTAAAATATTATTAATGAGTAGGTCCACCTTTATTTTTAATTACTTCAGCCAACCGGGCTGGCATAGTGTCAACAAGCTTCTTGCAATCAACAGCAGTAATACTAATCCAAGCGGCAGAAATAAAGTCCCAAAGTTCATGTTTATTACTAGCACGTTTGCCTGCACAGCGGCGATCAATTTCATCCCACCAATTTTCTATGGGGTTCAAATCCGGTGACTAGGGTGGCCAGTGCAAGACTTGAACACCATTAGCAGTTGGAAAATCTTTAGCCACTTTGGAAGTGTGCTTAGGATCATTGTCTTGCTGAAAGATCCATGGAAAAGTTGTAGGAAACAATGCTGTTGCTGAAGGTAGCAAATGCTTTCGCAAAATATCTCTATACATGGCACCATTCATGGAACCTTTCACCTGATGCAACTGGCCCGGCCCAAAAGATGACATACAACCCCACACAACTGAATTAACCAAAACAAACCAAAACACTGATACCATTACATCATAAAGTTACCAAAATATGTTAAAATGTTCAAAAATTGGCTATAATATTAAAGAACTCATGAAAATCAATATTTTTATTTGGTTTAATACTCAATTATTCATGAATATCAATAGATTCGTACCTTGTGAAATTACTATATGCATTGTTATGCTTATAATGTTAACCTCACCATACATATGCCACAAAATGATGAAAAAACAGGTGGCTCTAAATGATGAAAAACAGGTGGCCTTTTTGGCGTTTTTATGGTCAGATAAATTCTTGTAATATTTATTTAAAAAGGAAAAATATAAATTACAAAACAAATTATTCTCTAAAATATCAACGAAAAAAGCTTCATTTAGTAAATAGGTATGTAAGTATAAAATTGCCTAGAAAAAACAACATACTTTTATAATCAATCCAGCGTAGGAATAATAATGCAGAAATCTTCAGAGTAATGTAAACACATGCATTTACTAACAATATCTGTTATCTGGCAACATTTCAATGAATCAAATTTGTTTCTGAGTACTTTACAAATACTTAGTCTTGAAGAAGGCAATTGAAAAGAGAATGCATCAGAAACAGTGCTAAAACGTTGACATACTAAATCTATATAACTTCCTTTTTCAGTAATACTACGAATAAGATTTACACTTCCATCTTTTGCAATAAAACAGTTGTTACCTTCAGATATTTTTAAAAACCAATGCTCTGTTTGAAGCTGTAAATATTGGTATACATTAAATTCTCCAGGAGTTATAAGAATTCCTTCAAAATGCTCTTTTGTTATGTTAGGAAATATCTTTTTTATGTCTTCCTGTTTACTATGAAAAATTTGTTTTTCTTCAAGTCGACGCAGTTGTTGTTGAATGGGGGTTTGAGGTTTTCGAATTAGTTTTTTTAATTGACCAAGCATATTTTCATATGGAAAACTACAAAATTCATTTAATGGTCCTAAACGTTTTACATCTTGTGCTATATGAACTAATGAATGCACATTATAAACTAATCACTTTTGTCCATAAAGGTTAGCAGCCTTTCTGACAAAATTAACCAGTAAATTGGTTGTAAAATCTGTGTAGTCCTTTGAGAGTAACCTAACAGTTATGAATTCTAGATGCAACATATAATAACAAAATATGATCAAGCAAATTTGTTGGTAAACTCCATCTAGTGCAAATGACCTAAATACAACAAAAAAAATCTAAATTCAGTTACTTTCCATCGCATTCTCTCACTTAAAGCTCTTGGTTTTCTTGCAAACTCATATGGAACATACGCAACATAACTCAACAACTTGTCAGGCAATTTAGAAACATTTCGTGAAGTCATACGAACATTTAAAGGACCAATTGGTCCTTTTAAATATTATAAGAATCTTCTCTTAAGTCCAAGACAGCCTAAATGCATAAAGTCAAGTCCAAACTGCGTTTCACCACCAATATTCAGTGGCTTTAAAGCTTAAGGACTTCTATGCTAGTCTTTATCAGACATTTGATTAAATGAAATGTCAGTTCTCAAGCGATCATTTAGTTGTCGGTCACTTTACCAAAATAATGACGCACTTGAACACATTTTTCAAATCACTTTACCAACATAATGATGCACTAGAACACATTTTTCACAAGAGTTGTAACCTGAATGGTATTTGATACCTTTGTCAAAAGCCCTTGCAGGAGCATCACAAACAAAAGAATGAATTTTTAATTTAAAATGATTTCCATTAATCAATAATCCGTTATGTTGAAGTGACAAAGTTTCCTTAACAATGTCCTCAAAAAACTCTTTTACAATCTTGCAAATGAAACAATGGAGTTCTGTAAGACAGCTCCTAAAATAAATACTTTTGACAGAGGTGATTACAATTATTTATGCCAACTGGTAGCTTTTTACCTCGGAGCAGATTTCAGATTTTAACTTCAGGTTTCTGCAACCAGGTGCACATCACGAAGCAAGATTTACGGCTGATTAATTGTATCTGTTATTGCAAATGACCAAGAGTTACAACAAGCAACTCAGTATCAATGAGATTAAGATGATACAAGGTGCAACAGGTTTTATAGTGATCTTTCACTGTTTATTCTTTCTGAAGAGCCCAATGGCAGCTCAGACTCCATCCAATGATCTTCATCGCAGATTATGATAGATTCACTCTATTCCAAGAACTACGGAAATATTGGCAAAGCCCTTAATCTTAGTATTTTCAGACACTCTTGGTATTTTAAAACACAGTGTGTTATCTTTGCTTTAGCTGACCAGCACTTAGAAGAGAAACAGAGGATAGATATTCTTGTGAAATTAATAAGATATGATATTCCAGAGATGAAGAGCTTTGACAAAGAACAACCGAAATCTTTTACACAGGTCTGTCTCCTCTTAACACTATCAATCTTTGTTTCTCAGGAGTCTTATCTTTTTTTTCTCCAACTTGGTATAACCAAAAATGACATTCGAAGTGACAGAAGAAGGAATGTCAAATTTTGAAAATAACTCAACAATAAATCTTTGAAGACATTTATGTCCAGTATACGTTAATTATCAGTTGTTAAAAACAGGGCTCCAAGACAAGATGATGGTGGTTTTAGACAAGCGGCAGAAGGTGTCCAAACATGCCACTAAACAAGACTTAAAGAATATTTAAGTCTTGTTTAGTGGCATGTTTAGACACCTTAATAATATACAAAAAAAGCACATTATGTCTATATTTTTGTTTTGGAAATATTCTTTATCCAACAAAAATTTAATAATTCTTGCACCACCTTTTTTTTTTATTTATTTTTTTATTCCCTAGTATTTCATTTTAAAAAACATTTTAAAACAATGCGGTTATAACAAAAAATAAAATAATTGTAAAATATTTTCAAAGTTGCAGTTAGTATAGCACTCAGAATTAATGAATTTGATGATGAACTTTAAGTTTATTTGAATTTTTTATAAAAATATTTAATACCACCAGAATTTCAATAAATAAATGGAAAAAAAACTCATTAAAGGTTATATGCAATTTTTTTCTAAAACACCTTCAGCTAAACCAGTGTCTTTGAGCCCGGATATTTTTATAGTGGTTTACTGGGACCAAATTAGGAGGGTTGACGTGGTGCACAATATAAAATTCAAAATTTTTTTTCTGGGACACCCTACTCTGTATTCATGGTTTGATTAAGTCAAAATGATTTAAACTATTTGAAATAAGAATCGAAAAAAAGAAAGGTAAAATAGTTTGGTTATGAAAAATTTATTTTTTAAAGTATTTCAATCTTTTCTAATGATAAAAACAACTTTAGTGTAAAAAAGTGAAGAGTTTTCTTGTTGATCAAAAAATGCAGCATCTTTTGTGTCATTTTGACGTGTAGCAATTCATAAAACATACTTATTCAAAAAAAACATTTGTAAGCAGATACTTGAATTTTAACATATCGTTTTAATATATACTATTCACCACAACTAACGGAACGCATATTAAATATTATAAAAACATTATAGTACGTAACCGACTATTTTGATTTCAATACAAAAAAATATTGGTTTAGATAAAATAAAGCATAAGCGTATATTCTATGCAAGATGGATTATACATTGAAACATCAATATAAAAAAATATATATGTAGAAAGAAAAAATTAGGAAAATTTTCAAACTTCAAAACAGTAGGAACTTTTAAAAGAATACCATCAAAAGGGTAGAGTGAAGTTTAGCCTCATGAATCTCGAAAGAAAAAAAAAGGAACAATTACACTGCAAATGTCATTTTAACATTTGTATTAATATACGAAAAGAATAAAAAATATTGACGGAAAAAAATTTCACAATGAAGAGGGTTTTTTTTTGTCTCTTTGATGAAGTTAACAAGTTACTACTTTAGTATTTGTCAAAAACCTATTTGTCTAGTAGGTTTTTATTCATTGTGGGAGTATTTTAACCTATGTTTTATAATATGTACGCTAAATAATTTATGTACTTGTGTAAAAAAAATCTATTAGTGTATTAACTTTTTGTTAAAATGATAAATTATTTAAATTTAAATAACATTTGTTTAACTTACATTCTAATTTATCACTCCATTCATTATTCATTTACTGTAATCATTATTTACAATATTTTGTTATAAATGATTTTTGTTTTTTAAAGAAACAAAGTAATCATTCAACTAGAACTAGAAGAATTTATTTTTTTTATTTTTGTTATCAAGATGTGCTGAAAGCATTTTGTTGGCCGCCTTAATAATTCTGTCGTTCAACCATGCGTCAGGATCTGTTTATCTCCGATTGTTTGATTGTACTTTGAAACCCAGGGTTCTCATTTTGGAAACTTTTTTTGATAATCGATTTTTTCGACTGAATTTTTCAATGCTTCTGTTGCTAAAACTTTATCAACATTTTGACCGGAGGTTGCAGGTTTAACTGACATGGCGTATTCCTGCGGTTCATTCTATCTCTTTAGGTTGATAGTGTTAACAACTTGTTTCAATAATCTTTTTATATCTTGCAACCGATGAATTCCTTAGTATAAAACACCTATTATTGTGTAAGGGCCGTGGAATCTTTAAGCTAACTTAACGCCCATTCGTTTTTTTTTACGTCTAACGTCTTTTAAAACTTATATATATATATATATATATATATATATATATATATATATATATATATATATATATATATATACATATACATATATATATATATATATATATATATATATATATATATATATATATATATATATATATATATATATATATATATATATATATATATATATAATTCTCATTTTTTGTTCTTTTCCTTGAGAGGAATCTTTACTCCACACATCTTGTTTATTAGAGACTAAAGAGTATTTCTTTTATGTTTCGGATTCTATTTTTATTACTTTTATGGTATTTTTGAATAATCTTAGAGGAGCAATCTTTATTTTGTCATCTCTTTAGTTGTACAATAAAGTTGTAAAAAAACATTGCAAATAATTATTGCAGTCATAATACTTCAAGGCAACTAGCAACACTTTTTTTATATACCAGTCATGATTTACTATATATTTGTCCAAATAACCAGTGGTGTAACACCTTTTGAACAAGCTCCCAACCAAATCATTACCTTTTGAGGGAATTTTTGTTTCTGTTTAATACCACTATCTTTATCAGCTTCATTACGATTAGTGGACCATATGCGATCATTTTGGGCATTGTACATACTATTTAAATCAAAAAATTTTTCATCTAAAAACAGAATTTTCAGTGTTTGTTCTTTTCGAAAATGGTTTCTTATCCAATTTGCAAATTTAATTCTCTTGACTTTTTGACCAGTTGTAAGCAGTGGTTCAACTCTGTGTTTTGTATGCCTGCAAATTGAGATCCTTTTGAAGTATTCTTTGAACACTGGTTCTGGAGATATTGAGTTCATTTGCTAATTTTCGAGATGATATCCTCTTTTTACGTTTCAGACGACTTCTGATTTTTTAAATGTTTGCATTTGTTCGAACTGATCTTGGACCACCTGATGGACACTTCAACTCGATAGAGCCTGTCTCTCTTATCATCTGACACCATCGATTTATTGTACAAAACCCAATGACACCCTTAATATCAGCAAATATTTTTGATTGACCATCACCATTTTGGTATTTAGAAAATACAAGCTTTTGCAAATATTTAGATTTCATTTTCTACAAATAAAATTAAAAACCATAAAACAAAGCCATCCAGACAGATTTATAGAGAATTTAATAATATAAATCTTTAAAAAAAAAATTCACTGTTCTAGCTAAAAAAATAACAAAGTTATAATAAAAATACTACCTATGCCATTTATCGAGGGATCTATTCGAGGGATGCCTTTAAACTCTTTAATTTTAGCGTCATAGTTTCCTCTTTATTCAGGAATACAGCACTTTTTAACTAGTTTGTGACTTTAGACTGCTCTCAAATCGAAATTATAAACAACTAAACTTTCCGTAACATTATCTGCCACCAGTTAAAAATACGGATTCACGACGGGAAGGCCTGTAGTAATTATTCCTATGGTTTCTAACCACGGCCTACTAAATAACAGGCCTGAAAGACGGGCAAAAAAAAAACTGCAGGCGGATATTTTGTAAACAAATGTCGATTTAAACAATTTTGTAAACAAATAAGTTGAGTTAAAATTTAAATTCGCTACACTAGCTGCTAAATTGCTTGTTTTCAAATTTTTAGAGCTGTTTATTTAAAAACCTTTTGCAATAAGATAACATTTTTTAATCGATAACTACAAAAAACAACACTTTTCTTTAATAATATAAATGATTTCTTTTCAAATTTCACAAATCCTTTAACTTCACAAAACATATTTTACATACATTTATATTTCTGCTCCGCTATGATCATTTTTGTGACAAGTACTTTTGGTTTTTTGTGACAAGTACTTTTGGTACTTTTGGTACTGGTTATTTTGTCGATCGAGGTGAGTAAAGCTTGCTATAATTGTAATATCTTAGATAGTATTTTTCCATGAAACGTATCTATGTTTTCAAATCCATAAAATTCTGTTATCATCATTGTTACAGACTTAGACAAGCCTAACTCCATATTTGAAAGATTATAAAACACATTGAAGGCATTGTCGTCATTTAGCAAAAATCCACATTTCAAACAAGCATGTTCACAACTTGTTTGAATTCCATCAAAATCTGTGTTTAAATCAAGGAGAAGCTTTGTTTACTTAATGTTTACATTTTGTAAAACTTTTTGAACATTAATAAAATATGTTTTACCAGAACCTTGACGTAACTTACTAAACATTTTTTCAATGGGATCACTGAAAAAATTTCCTAGACGTACATATTCGTGTGAAGTGCTTAGGAGATGCTTAGTTAACTAAACCAATCCTCTACTCGTGTATGCAAGAGCAAGAGCAGTATCTTTGGTAAGTTGTTTTACTCTTTGTCCTTGTTTTTTAGGAACCATTTTTTCAAACATACTTGCTATGTCAAGTAAAAATTCTATTCGTTGATCGTTAGGGTTATCAAAGACTGCCCTTTTTAAGTCTTTAGTTTTAACGTCTTCGAACTGACTTTTTACATTTAGGATTTTGAAAAGTCTACAACTTTTTCTATAAAATCAACAGTTCCACCTGAATCCTGCATTTCTGGATGAATTGTTAGTGCAGTTAACGTTTCAACACAAAAAATCTTAAGACATAAATCAACATTCTGTCGTTCTATAAGTTTTGGACTGATAGAAACTTCATTAAGCTTTGATAGTTTCACAATAGAATTATTTTCTAACTCAACCAGCTTCTTCAAGTCAACCCACTTTGCAGTTTTTTCAAGGCCGCAGTCAGAATACTTTAACTCTTGCATTTTTTCACTTAACCAATTGTTTCTGATAGATTTGATTAGATGTACATAATCATAGAGCAAAAAAATGTTTTCAGTTGTGCGCCATGGAGAAATAAAATTGAATTTTTTAAAGAATGATTGATTTACTTTATTATTATCACATAAATTGCAACAGTAATGCCATTACATGAACGAATCAAATTTAACATATTTACAACTTGTTCATATTGAAAATCAGCACTTAAACGATACACTGGCAGTGCTTTGTACAAAAACCTCTTTCCTCCTAATAATGAGCAAATCATAAAACTAAAAACAGTGGTTGCAAAATGTTCTGGAGTATTTACTGCTTTTCCAAATAAGTTATCCCCTTGATAAGTTAGTTGTGGTTTTACATAAACTTCATCGATTACAATAATTACATTTTTTTGACGAGGATCTTCTAGTTGCATAAAATATTTGTTGAGGAAATCAAAATCCTCTAGCTAACTAACCTTAGATATAAGTTTACCAAGTGTTACATTACTTGGCATTTTGTAGTCATCTCTAATACGATTGTAAAGAGATCTTGAAATTGAAAAATAATCAAAAGCTCTACTTAGAATTTCTGGAGAAAATTTTTTATTACCAACAAATGTTAATGCATGCATGCTAACAATTTGTTGTAGGATAATGTTTTTTTTATGATCCATTTCAACGGAATGTAAATATCTAACAGCTTCTAAAATTTGTAAGTAAGATGTAATTTTATGTATTTGATTGCTGCACGGTGGTATAATAGAACATCTAGATCCAAAATGAAAACCTTCAAACCGCATATCAATTTTAATTTTTAAAAGAAACTGTGAAATAGCAGAGATATCAATATAATCCTTACTTTGGATTATTAAACCATCATCCACTGTAAAAGATGTTATTGGAAATGGAATAACTTCTTTGCTTACTTTTAGGCAAAGATCATCAAAACAACTAATTTCTACAAAACCAAGTGAGCTGAAATTTTATCAGGTTTCATGTTATGCGTAGATGGTAGTGATTTTTGTTGATGGAGGTGTAGGAATTTGACTTTGAAATACACAGATGAAAATAGTTGGTGGATTTAAGGGACGAATTTTATTATGAAAGTGACAAGTTTCATAATTAACTGGCCAATCATTTTCACAAATGAATGTATTTGGACTATTTGGAATGTTTTTTCTTGGAATAGATCTAATCCATCTTTCTCTTTCTTGAGGATTACGGTTTTTGTTTGGAATCGAAAAAGTTTAACTATATGTTCTTTATCATAGTTTCCTCTACAACCAGTCACACAACATTTAAAAGGCATGATACAGTAACTTTAGTTTTGAAAGATTCCATTTTACTAAATATATAAAAAACAAATAAAATAATATTGATTATCAAATAACTATAAGCAATTGATTTTAAATATATATTGTATAGTATATCATATTATGTAAATACATTACTGCATTATATCTATATACATAACTGAATATATATATATATATATATATATATATATATATATATATATATATATATATATATATATATATATATATATATACAACACTTTCTCTTTTTTTGTTTTTAAAAACATCCGCCTACAATTTTTTTTTTTTTTGCGCGCGCGTCTTTCAGGCCTGTTATTAAGTAGGCCGTGTTTCTAACTATATATCTCTTTAGAGGTCTTCTCTCTTTTCAGCTGATTGTTACGCGATGTTGGCTGTGTATTTGTGACATTAGTAAGATTTTTGCTCTTTTATGAATGGGATTGAGAGATTATATTCGATGTCGACTTCATTTGATTTGATGGCTCTATTGACTTTGGTTTGCCGATCGTACTCAAAACATCTAGCGTAATTACCGCAGTATGCGTTACAGAGTAAGTGTGTACACAAATAATGCTGTCTTGCTTATTCGATAGTACTTTTAAAATGTTGTTCTTTTGAATGTGCTTGATTTTCGTATTTTGGCTGCCTACCAAGAAAGATTTTAAATTTCCAGATAAAAGCTTTACGATAGCCATCTCACGTTTGTAACTGTTTTTAAGTGAGATTTGCAATGCAAGGTGAAGTGTATAATCCAAATTACAATATTAGAATTTAAATGAAACATAATAAAAGATAACTTAAAGATATAATAGTAAAAAGTTTACTTTTTCTTATAAATATATGGCATCCTGTGCACACTGCTTTGGTAAAATGCAGCAAATTCGTTCGAGATTATGTCAAATATGGGTTCCGTCATTGTAACATGGCACCAATAAGCAAAGTGTTTATATATGCCCAATGCTACATCCCTCACGGCATGTCGAATGCAAATTTCCCTTTGCAGTAAAAGTTTTAAGAATCAGTACCAAAAGCGTAACTATGGAATGCTGACCACGCATTTGCTTTAAGTTGCTTATGAGCATAAAAATAAGACAACTAGATACATGCAAAGGAGGAAATATATATTGATAGCACCGTTAACATTGAGTTAACACATCTAATAATAGAGTATTGCTAAATATATCCTCAAGGCAAAGTATATTCCCGAGCTACAGCATCAGCATAAAGCACATGTGCTTGAAAACCTTAAAGTAACATAACATGTTTTGTAATTATGCTAAAAAACAGTCTACAAAATGCAAATAAATCTTTGATGGTTGGTATATTATTAAAGTAGTTTTAACACATCATCGTGCAAGTAATGTTTTGTTTTCAGATGAAAGAAAAGGTAATTCGCTTACTACATAATTATTAATGCACATGTTAATTTGTCAGTTTTAAGTTATTGTTCTTACTCTATGATCAAGTATAGTTTTCCTTGTTCAAATGTTATGTTCTAAGTAAATAACTCAAAATTAAAATTTTTCTGTTTAATATGAATATAAAAAATAAATGTGCATGAAAAACAAAAATGAACGTTTATTAAATGAAATCTAAAATTGTGGAAGGGATGGAAAAGAAAACTTGTTTCTTTGGACTATTGTTTTTATGTCGAGGTTGCTTTGGTGTCATTATTAAGCTATTTTTCTTGACGAACTCTATTAAGTTGTCACCACCATTGTTAACAAGACCACACAAAGTTGAATTGAAAGCACGATTATTAACAGAAATCAACAATATTAGACACTTTTGTTTAATAAAACAAAAAATATTTAAATACTGATTTTAAATAACAGTTAAAAATATACGAGTTTTCAAAAATACTCATCCTTAAGTGATTTATCTGTGGAGTAGTCAATATATGACTGAATGTCTTGTAGCTATGTTAATTGAAAGTTTTGTAGCTAAGTTATTTTCACATTCTATACGTTTTCAAATATGCGAAATCGGGCTTTAACACGTCCAAGAGCATTTTCAACTACTCTTCTAGCCCTACAATTTATTTTATCAAAGTTTTCTTAAACAGCGCTAAGCTCCAAATGCTCAGGCTATGATTTTAACAAATGATGTGTTAAAGGGAATGCTGAAACGTCTATCAAACATAAAAGAATTGTAAAACCACCTAGCTCTTTGCAACACTTACCAAATAGATTTGAATCTAAAATTGCTTTTAAAGAAGAATTCTGTAAATATAGCCCTTATTACATCTTCTTGGTGATTTAACACTTGTATAAATCAAACGGTATGTATTGTCTACGACGGCAAAATGAACTATGGAATACCATCCTTTATAGTTATGATAAAAAATTGCTTGATCTTTAGGGACTATAGTTGGTATACGAAATCTATTAATAGCTCTAACGCGTTAGGAAAAACTAAGAATAGCTTCAAAATCACTACGACATTCTTTCAAATTTTCTTCTGACGATGAAAGTTTAGCATATCTTGAGAGCAAAGTCCTCAATAATTAAAATTTAACAAATTCATAGGAAATTAAGGTGGCTCACCCCCTCTAAATCTAACTTTTTATTTATAAAGGTTAAAAACTTGTTTTTTATTTTTTATATAAGGAAATTCTATTAAAACTTTAACTTCTTAAAAGAAAAATGAAATTTCCATTTTTTGATGCTGAGTCAGCATAATTTGTCTAAAATCTTACCTTAGCTAAAACAATGATATCTTGAGTAAAATTTGCACTGAATACACCATATTTTGCCAAATAGTAGCTAAATAGTTGCTCCAGGGCTGGAACTAAAATTTTTTTCAAATGTTAAAAAAAACTAAAATGGCAGCAATAAAGGTGCAGAAATTGATTTAGTGCCTGTGTCAGTCTAACAAACTACATTCAAACTAATTTATTTATGCTTAAAATGTTATAATTCTAGTCCCAGCCCTCATAACTAAGTTAATCAACATACTGTGAAAATTTGAAGATAAAAGCTTTAACCAAACTGAAGATATTAACGTTTTCGTAAGAAAAATATATTAAAATAAGAAAGTCTTAAAAAACACATTTTTAAAAAAAAAACATAAAAACAAAAAGTTTTTTTTATAAAAAGTTACTAAAAACTGCCACTAGCATAAGATTTCATATCATCATTCTCCTTGTCAATGTCTAAATAACCTTTGTTTATTGATCTTATATGTTTTCTTCGTGTTTTACTAACATCAGTCGATTTTCTTGACATATTTGATAGTCGGTTTTTATCTTTTTTGAAAGCTCCTTTTTCAAAATAAACACCTCCAGAAAACCCAAGCATTTTAAAAATGCAACTTAAAGAAGAAAATCCATCATTGTAATTTAAAATAGAAGAATAAACAGATATTTCAAGAATTTTCCTTGCAGTAAAAGTAGTTTTAGGGCATTGCTGCCATATCAAACCATTAAATGACTCATTGCAGTTTTGTGTCATCCCATGTAAACACTTTCTTAGCATTTCAGGGTTTGATAATTCTTGAAAAATAGGTTTAATTTCCTCCATAATTGCTCCAGGTAAATTTATTTTTTGTCTATAGCTTGTTTTACCCGTAACTTTATCTGATTGCCATTTGCACCAACTGCTTTTCCCTTTTAAACAAAATTGATGATGAGTGACTTCATATGGAAAGTTTGTACAATGGTAAAGTACAGCTATTACAGAATTTCTCATACTCAGTAGGTTATTTTTATTTTGTCTTATAGCCATTCCAACAAAGTTCTGCATTGTGTTAATAGTTTTATTGGTCAACCTTCCTTTTCCGGATATTTTTAAGCCATCGCTTAACAACCTGCCTTTAAAATCTTTAATTTTTTGACGCAAACGAGAGCCTACTCTTTTCTGATAATGGCCAATACATTCTAGCTTTTCAATAACATAATCACCGTATGGTTTACTTTTAACAACATTAGAAAATGAACTTGAGTCACCATCTCCAAGGTACTTAGTATATCTTAAATTATACTTTTGTATGGACGAATGGAATATTTCTTGAGCTCCAGCAGCTTCCATTGACCCTGCTGAGCCAAAATGATTTACTTGACAAGTGTGTGTAGCTTTCCAATATTCAAAATCAATAGGATTATTAATTCTTCTATGTACTTCACACTGCATACAAAACTTAGATAAAGAACAAACATCAATCACCTTTTTATTTTCATGCGAAAGACCAGCAACAACACCATTTAGGGAGGAGTACCCACGACGTTGCCATGTTCCATCTATTGATATGCCACAGTCAATAATTTCATCATCAGAAGCATTTGCATTTATAATTTCCCTTAGTTCTGATACAGCAGCTTTCATACTCTGAGAACTGCTTTCTTTATAAACTTTATGTAGTTTATTGTTTGTAATATTATAACTGTGATTCGTAAGAGGTGGAGGCATATTCATTATAGCAGTAAAAGTAGACATAGCTTCTCTACCACGTCCAATTTCACGAAATGCCATAACAGCACGTAAATTTATATCATATGGTTTTGAACTAGAAACACTTTGATTTACAGATGGTGATGAATAAAATGTACTTTCAAAGTCACAGTTTGAACATTGTATTATAATTCCAATAGAAAATCCCATACGTATAGATTCATTATGAAAAAAAGTTAGCTTGCTATTACACTCACTGCATGAGGAATACTGTTCAAATATATTTTTAATAATTCTAAAGTTACAAATAAAGAAAAAATTGTCAACTTCGGAATCACAATTTGTTGCAGCACTAAAGTTATGTTTTTTCTTAAGCTTTGATGCACTTGTTGTTTCTGATTTCCTGCTACAACCATTTACTTCCTCTGCTCTCCTTGTATACCTATTTCCATGATATTTTCTCTTTAAATTTCTAATTTTATTCCTTTTGTTCGCCATATCCAGATAGATAGTTTTCAGTTAAATTACATTGAATTAATGATACAGAGCACATTTTTAAGAAATATTACATTTTACAGAACAGTAGAAAAGCATAATAGATCTAACATTGAAAAATAGTTCAAAACTTTAAGTTAAAACCTTCAAGAAGTAATGAATAAATTTGTTGTTTACACCGTTGCTATGGCGTTGCTAAGGAGTAGGAAACTGTATTAACCACAATAACGGCATTTTTTGTTACTTTTTAAGCATATAATAGTAAAAATATATTATGAATTTTGTACTTCGATGCTTAATATAACATAATTCAAAAAAAAAAAAAAATTTTTTTTTTTTGATTTTTAATGGGGGTGAGCCACCTTAAATTTGAAGTTGACACTCCGATACCAAAATGACTTAACATAACACCATCCTCTTCACATGATTTTAGGTAATGCAATGTAACCGCAACACTTTTTACTACTGAAATAAGTTCTCTCATTATTGTGGTACTTTTGTTAAATTCTGGACGCAATTTATTTTCCCATTTAAGTAAAAGTTTCATCAAACCATTGAAAATTTTTCCATTTAACCCAAACTTTCTTTCATTAGATCTCCTTGTTGATATAACTTTAGGGGAGATAAGTTTAAATATGACAATGGGTGAATGTGGCTTTATTGATTCATAATCGATTTATTTTCTATTACTTAATCGAAGCACTTTTTAAATGTTTTCCATGTTTTTCAATTGTTTTTTCCTTCACAAATATCTTCCTGAAAAATTATAAAAACTATACTGAAAAATTATAAAACCTATACAAATCCCTTACATAATTATAATATTTTACTAAAACTCAAAAAGCTAGTGAATACGTTGTAAAAAAATATTTTATTAGAACTAATAAGGCAGGATGTTTACTTAACAAGGATAAAACTGAAATATAATACATGAGATGCATTTTTAGATAATATAGCATTATAAAAACATATATCATAAAAGATTCTACATGCTTTCATATAACATAATTTTAGGAGCCCATCTGCAAAACGCTGTAAGTCCGAGTAAATTGGTTTTGAGAAATCGAAGGAAAACTGGCCCACGCCTATTTAGCGCTCCAAAAATTTTTAGGCCGTTAAATTTGTATCATTAAAAAGACTCTAGAAAATCACGTGCATAAATAAAATGCAACTCTACAGGATCTCGAAATAAATCTTTTTGAAATATGGGCTTATTTTGATAATGTCAGTTGGACTTAGATTGCTTTGAAAATGTTTGGTTAAATTCAGATGGCTTGTTAGTTTGTTAAAAAGCACTTAAATATTTTGATTTATTTAACTAACGCGAATTAGAGATTTTTTATTATTATACTATAAATAAGGTAACTGAAAAGGTAGTATAAAACAAAGGGAAAAACAAAACATTGTAAGCTTTTTTATTAAGAAACTGATCAACGACAAAACAAAATTTGAAATACAGCAAAAAGTTAAACATGTCTGCTTACAGTATCTTAATCAAGACAACTGCATATAGTATCTTCCTCATCTTCCAGGCGTTCTTCTGTTAAAGAATCAATAACAAAACTATTTAAAAAATTAAAACGATTATTCTGCTCCCACACTGTGAGCAATAAAGACCGCCAGGTTCAACTTCTCCCCACCTCTAATTTTATTTTTTTAAAAAGTAAATGCAGTTTTTGTAAGTCTTTTTCAAGTGCAGAACAAATCTAAAGTCGATCAGAAGAGTTAGTATTTTAAGTCTTAAAAATTAGAAAAACCTAAAAATTAAGCTTCAAAAATAATCCAATCCGCCACTTTGGCTTCTTTTTCTTTAATAGTTTTGAAATGATTTAAGTAAAAAACATCATACGGTAAAGATGGCTGATTTAAAACAGTCTGCTTGTGCAGTTTGTTTGGAAAAAAAAGGTAAATATTCAAAATCCTTAGTAAAAGTACGACCATCTGTAGCAAGTAAAATCAAGGAGTATATTTGGCCTGAGTACAATGCAGAGTTTAATGTCTGTCCGGATGTAATTTGTTCAAGTTGTAGAAGAAACATCTTTTTGCTGGAAAAGGGAAAAAGCACTTATCTTTCAAACTGGATAAGTAAAGTTTCTCAAGTATATGATTTAAAACTTATTTAAGTTAAATGATAAATACATATAAAGATATAGATTTTTTATAAAGTACCATTTTTGAATTAGGTTGACCGACCAAGAATTAGACGTAGTACTGAGCTTAGTGATATTATACAATCATCTCATATTAATACAAAAGATGTTGAATCTCTGAAAAATAATATGTGCAGCTGCTGCTTTACTCTCCTTGCAAGAGGTTAAAGAATAAATAATAAGTTACTTGATAATTAAATTAAAAGTTATCAAATAATCATTTATAAACTTCAATAAAAAAACCTTTAGGTGTATATTAATTTAAGAGTAAATTTTATTCTTCAGGATGTCATAACAACTGTTGTTCTAGTCAGGCTGTTTTGAATTTAATCTATTTGTCAGAAACTCTTGATCCCACATCATGTGAGCAAGTTGCTTCAGGCATAATAAAAAACAAGATGGAACGAGAAGGCATTGAGAGAAGCCAGTCCTTTAAAATATCTACAGGTGTGTAAGTTTTTATTTTCATTTTTAAATAATTAAAAACAGTTTATATGTTCAGATAAAACTTAAATGCACATATAGAACACTCAGTAGAGGCTTTTAACTAAGCAATTGTATAGATTGCTAACAACTTTTTCAAAATGTTTGCTTTGTAAATTTAAAGTAGGGGTAGGTTAAAGATACATATAATTAATTATACTTTATCTTTAAGGTGGAAATCCGTTAACTTTAACTGTTGGAACTAAAGACAATAAATCTTCTAGAAAGTTTTTTAATCAGATATCATTTCAAGCAGTGATGGAACTAACTTCTGTACTGGAATTGACAAAAAATAAAACAAAAAAACTGATATCAAGTCTCCGTAAGAATCTGGGATCATCTACTGTTGTGGAGAATAATGTAATTAGTATGATGACATCATTACAAGAAGAAATTAAATCTAAATATAATATAGAACAAGATAGCTTCATTTGGAATGATGAAATTGTAACAATTCATGTAGTATTTATCCATGACACTTCTGAATTTATTCTTAGTATTTTAATGGAAAGAGGATTGGATCCTCTCTCCAGTATGGTACGTATATCAATTGATGGAGGTCAAGGATTTCTTAAAGTAATTGTAAATGTCTTTGATAAAACCAATAAAAATGAGATTTACATTGACAGTGGAGTTAAAAGGTGTTTTATTCTTGCTATTGTTAAAGATGTTTGTGAAGACAATGGAAGTTTGCAAAAAATCTTGAGTAGATTAAATCTTGATGATGTTACATATCACCTTGCATTTGACTTAAAATGTGCTAACAGCATCTTTGGTTTGTCTTCTCATTCAGGTAAATATGCCTGCTTGTGGTGTGAAGGCGAATGTTCCTAGAAAGTGGTACTCCAAGAACATTAGGTTCTTTTGATCATTGGTACAACTTATTTGTTGAAAATGGGGCAAAGCGCTTAGAGATGAAAGATTTTAAAAATGTTATTAGTCCTCGACTCGTATATTTAGATAAAAATGCTGAAGATGAAATTAATCACTTAGTCCCTCCACCAGAGTTACATCTTCTTATAGGGATCGTGACATTACTTGGTAGACTACTTTTAGATCATTGGCCTCTTTTTAAAAATTGGCTAAAAGAAAATTATATCTTACTTCGAGGTTATCATGGGATAGGCTTTGATGGGAACAATTCCAATAAACTTCTGGAAAAAGTAGATATTTTAGAGAGAGATGTGTTAGCATCTCAAACTAATTTATTGCCTATAGTTCATTGCCTCAGAAAGTTTGCAAAAGTTAAAGAGTGCACCTTTGGATACGAATTAGGCAGAAATGCTTCTTCAGTTATTGAAGAGTTCAAAGTATCATTTTGTGACCTACAGCAGTATTCAAAGATACATTTAAATACAGAGCTGAAGGTTACCTGGAAAGTCCATATAGTTGTTTTGTCATATTCTCCCATTTGTGAAGTTTAATTGTTGTTCTCTGGGATCATATGCTGAACAGACTGGAGAAGCTGTTCATAGTGCCTTCAAACCAAGTTGGTTTCAATACAAGCGAAGGATTGAACATAAAGATTATGCTAAACGATTAAAATCTGCTACTGCCACTTTTTGTTTAGATAAGATGTAAATATTGTAATATAAAAAGAGTTGTCTTATTTTTGTTGCATTTATTGTATTTTTTTCTTTTAATTATTGCTATAATGGTGCAAAAGGAGTTTAAATCGCTTCAATTTAAGATTAGTAAGAAAAAGTAAGGATTTTTTTTAGGAGGATAATGAAATGTTAATAGAAAAAAATTTTTTTTTTGAAAGGAGGTAATATCATCATAAAGGGGGTAACTTTATCACTTGAAGGGGGGTAAATAGGGTAAAAAAATAAGTTTTTATGTGACTTCCGATCGACTTTAGGTTTGTCCAATACAAAAAAATATAATATCTAACCAGTACTTATCCTTATATGAAAAAAAGTTAGAAGTGGGGAAAAGTTGAACCTGGCGGTCTTTATGGCTCACAGTGCCCAGCTCACTCCTGCATGCACAAGAATTAAACTTTTGATATCTTTCTTTTTAGCATCTACAACTGGGACTCCTTTCTAAATCTAAGATGGACAAGAAAAGCAGTTACGCTCTCTCTTTGTTATAATCTGAGGATTGTTCAGAGAAAATTTAAAACTTGGTTCTCCTTGGACTTTAATTTAATAAATGATTTCTTTTGTTTTCTGCCATACAATGAATATAGCAAACATACTTCCCTGGCCATTAGCTGTTTTAAGATAGCCGTAGTGAGTTGCTTATAATCGTCTCCTCCAACCGATGCAAGGAAGTTCATCTTAAATAATAAAAAAAAAACCAAATATTATTTAAGAAAAATAAAAAATAAATGTAATTGATTTTGAAAAAGATGAATGGTTAAATAAATGTGTGTGTTTCATACAGGTTTCCTAATGTGAGAATGTGATTATATATAATGTGATATTTAAATATGATATAGAAGAAAAAAAGCAATTTGTTACAAATAGACCCATGAGGTCAACCTGTTTTGCAGATCAAGATGGCAAATTTTCACAAATGTTTTATAAAGTGATAATAACACTAGGAAAAAAACCATACAAAATTCCTTTTAGGTTTATGAGCTTCTCATACACTTACTCACAGTTATACAATGTTAACAGATTTTTCATTCACCAGCATAGGTTGTCTTTGCCACACACAAAAGCGGACCTTAAAGTTGCTCAAGTGGGGCTTCATATGACTCTAAGAATAGTAGACTCATTGCTCTACTAAATGAGCTAACTGTGCATAAAAGTTAAAAATCACAACACAATTTAGTAAGTATTCTTTATATAAAGCATTTAATTCCATAACTAAATTAAAATAAATGTATCATATATATAAATGTAAGGTATACAAATTTTAAATGCACATGGAACTGTTTCTAAAAACTATTAACGGATATTAATTCTTTGATACGTACCAAAGATTCATAGGTGTCTTTATTCCTTATTTTTTCATCCAGGTCTAGAAGATCTTTTTCCTCTCCAACCGGCAAACAATTCCATTGCATTGATGGGGATGGTCCTGCTATGCTCTGATTGCAAACTGTAGGAGGCAACACTAAACCTTTTTCTAAATTGATTAGACGAGTATTTATTTTTTTCAAATCATATTGAATGCCGACAAGCAGATCTAAGCTTTTCTTCTCAAATGCTGCAATAAAATATGTAAAATGACATAAATAAAAATGACTGACTATGACTTAAACAAAAAGCAAATAGATTAGATCTAAGAACACACAAAAAAAAAGGAAAAAAAACCTATAAACAGTACATTCAATTAAACATTCAAATAAATAACCCATCTAAAAAAGTTTCGAATTAAAGAAACAAAGTATTTTTAATAATTAAAACGTAATAGTAAAATTTATAATAAAATTTTATAAAACATGCATAAAAAAATACATGTTTTTTTTTTTATAAGCATAACGCTTATAAGCATATAGAGGCTCAGATTTGGGAAAAAAATAAGCATATGTAAGCATATTCCTGAGCCTTGATAAACTATTTAAAAAATTAGAATTTTATTTAGTTAAAGATTTTAAATATATTTCTAAATTTAAACCAACAAAAACAACAAAAATCGAAGTTTATGTTTTGCAATGCAATGACTTAATGAAGTAATGAAGTCATTGTATTGCAAAACCTAAACCTCAATACTTGAACATAAAAACATAAAGTTTAGAAGTCGCTCTGAAGTGTTTTATTTCTCTCTTTTTTTTTCTCTCTCTCGCTTTTAATGTGTAGTTTATTTAATACCTTATTTAAAATGTTTATTTTATTTTTAAGTTTTATTTTCAGATACTGATAAAATAATAATAATAATGTCAAAGATAATAAAGAGAAAGCAGCCTACATTGGCAGCGTTTGGTTTCACAAAAAATGTTATGCACAGAGGAGAAATGAGTGCAATCCGATTGCCGTTAGAAGCTGTTGAAACTAGTGTTGAATGCAAACATTGCAAAAAATTATTTAAAAGCCAACAAGGACTAGCTTTTCATGTTAAAGTTATTCACGGAATTAGCAAACAAGATTGTAAACATTCACAATCACAAGTTCTTCAAAGAAACGAAGAACTTATCACTCTAGCAGTGAAAGATGTGCTCAATATATAGTCAACAAAGTTGTTAGTGAAATGAAAAAAAGTGAAGAGTCTCGCCAATTAGCTGGTAAGAAACGCCACCAATATACTGCTGCCTTTAAAGCAGAAGCAATTAACGCCTATGGTTATGAGGCAAATCAAGAAACTATAGCAGAGTCGTTTGGTGTAACACAAAGTCAGATTTCGCGATGGCTTAAAAAAAAAGAAACTATTATTAAAGATGCCGAATCATCCTATCGCAGATTGTTTCTGAAGGGAAGACGTTCCACAAAATATCTTGAACTGTACGAAGCTATTTACAATGAATTTTTACAAGCCAGATCGAAAGGTCATATTGTAAACTTTTCCTGGCTTTGGAGTAAAGCTAGAAATATACAATTAAACATTGATCCAAACGTGGAAATAAAACTTCATGTTATAGTTCGATTTTTACAAAAAAAAGAGTTAAAAATGAGATCGAAACAAAGAAACAAAAGGAAACATAAGAAAGAAATGGAACCATTATTACAGAAATGGCATGCCACATTCAGAGAAAAGTGTATCAGAACAGGTTCTAAAGATCCAAGTTACGACAAAAAATGGGGACGGTACCAACCTGGACAAAGGCTCAATGTTGACCAGAGCCCACTTCCCTTTGTTGTTCATGGTAAGAAAACTTATGAGTACGTACCCAAGGGTCAAGGTGCAACACATAATACATGGATCTCACAACCCGGCTCAGGATTGGAAAAAAGGCAATGTTCCCTTCAAATTATGTTTCGCCCAGAAGGAGAGCAACCAAAGCTAGCCATCATTTTTAGAGGTCAAGGAAAACGCATTTCAAAAGACGAAAAGTTAGCATGGCACAAAGATATTCACGTTTACTTCCAGCAAAATGCTTGGTTAGACCAAAACGTCTGTAAGCACTGGTGTGATAAAACACTTCTTCCATTTGTAAAAGAACAAAAGCTTGATAAATTTGTTCTTTTGCTGGACAACTTGAAGGGACAGATGCAGGAGGATTTTAAAGATGCTGTGGCTGCTGCTAAAGGACTTCTCTGGTACGGTCTACCAAGTGCCACTGACCTTTGGCAACCAGTTGACGCAGGATAAGCTGCCACTCTGAAAAGACTTATTGCCATTGAACATCAAAAATGGCTCGATAGAGATAATCATTCTGATAGATGGTTCAGTAATGAAATGCCCTACACTGCAAAAGAGAGACGAATTTTGATTACACATTGGGCAGGGGAAGCATGGAAAGCTTTAAACACTTCAAAGTATGACAAGCAAAGGAAGAAATGTTGGACGATGACTGGATGTTTAATGACTTCTGATGGCTCAGAAGATTCGCTAGTTAAACCAGAGGGCCTTGATTGTTATAAAGTTCCCCCACCATCCATCATTGATCCTGGAAGTGATCAACCCATAGGAAATCAGGGTGATATTCAACCAGTGGAGGTAGATGATGCTATAAATGAAAGTGCCAACGAAATTCTTCCAGATGACACCTTTATTGGTCCGGACGAGAAGGAATGCGAAGTTCATATCTTTGATTTTATTGATAACATTTGTATATAGTATATATGTTTTATTTTTTATTATCATACTATAACATTAATTCAGCTACATTAAAACCAAAGCAAATACAGAGCATAAGTCAACTTTTTATTTTTCTTATACCCATTAACCTTAAGTAACGCGTACACTTTAAGAAAGTATTGAAATAAGCATATTTTATTAGAAATATGCTTAAGCTTTAGCATATTTTTGAGCCTCTTTTAACTTTTTGCTTAAGCATACCCGAGCCTGTTTCAAAAATTTCATATGCTTATAAAAAAAAAAACATGTATCGCGTTTTTTTGCAATATTTACAATAATTATATATATATATATATATATATATATATATATATATATATATATATATATATATATATATATATATATATATATATATATTAGGGTGATTCTATTTTTTAGTTTGTCATGCAAACCTTTTCTAAAACATGAATAATTGTATTCTAAGAGCAACTAAATAAAAAATAATTAAAAATTTGAAAATTTTACTAGGTCAAAAATAAAAGTTACTTTATGGAAATAAGACAAAATTATTTCTTTTTTTTAGTCTTTTTTTATTTTATACATAAGCAAAAGAAATACGACAAAGTTTATAAAGTGAAGTTATTTTTTATTCGACATTTGCATAAACATTTCTGGTAAAAAAAGTCTCTTAAGAGCATCATCAGACTTAGCCCGGGAACATCGGATGTCCATAGCTCGGAGTCCTCTCTCAGCTACCTCATTTGTTCGATGCACATTCTTGAATGAGATTTTAACACCAAGAATATGTCTTGTCAGAGCTTCTTGGGCTTTAATGCAACTTTATGTAGTTTCTTTTAAGTTTTCCCAGTTTGGTTCCTCTCTCATTTTAAACCATGCAAGTGACCAAGAACAGCTAATAAACTTAGCTATTTCTTTCAATAATGGTCGTTCTTCAGGAAGTAGAAAGTAGCCTAACAAGACATATATTGCTCTAGTGTTCCACCTTGCTGAGTGAGAACTTGGTAATTTCGTTGGTAGCTGCAGTTTGGGTAAAATATTGGTGTCCAAATAGTGCCTAAATGCAATACATAACGTGGAAAAATAAACAATAAAATGGATCAACGCATTCATCACATATACAAATCATTGATATTGAAAATAATAATTTTTAATAAAACAAACCTAGCCAATAGCTTATAATCATCTCTCCAGGTTTTTACAGTAGGAGGAGGATGAGGTGTTTTATGCAGGATATTGTATGATTCTTTCAATTGCGGATACTTATTTTTTAGTTTTTGAATGAACTTAAAGTCAGTTAGAGTAGACGATTTTGATGGTGTTGGCAAGTTGAAAATTACCATTTTTTTCAAAACAAGGTCCAAAATGTGAGCATTGCATCCATAATAAGGAACAGGCCTGTTAAATAGCTTAGATCTTAAAATCCCTACTACTCCACCAGAACAATCATAAGATCCACCTGAAGTAAAATGGAATAACTTATTTAATTGGATTTTTTTTATTATTTAAAAATAAATAATTTTAATTTTACTAACCTGTATTGACAGAGCAGGTGTCACAAATTATAAGGGATATTTTATGCACAACATTATACTCTAACAATGTTTCCGTTATCATAGCGGCTAGATTTTCAGAAGTTCCGCTAGTATGTAATGTTTTGAGGCCAATGTACCAAAATATTGGTCCATCAGACTGAAGGGCAATGACCATGCGTTCCACTTTTTTAATCCCATAATCATATGGTGCCACACCTTTTCCATCAAAGTGTAATATAAAGGATAATTGAACAGACAAAGCTTTAAGTTTAAGTAGAGTTGTGACTTGCAACCTTTTACCAGCTTTGAAAATAGCCGATTGATTTGGAGTTGGAATGTCACTATGGAAATAACTTAATGAGCGAGTTACACTAACTCCTTTGTGGGTTGAGATACCAGCTTCTGCGCACATAATGGCAATTGGCATCGCCTTAAACCAAAAGTAAAATTAATATAAATTTAATAAAAAAACTTTTTTTATTTCCAAAAATTATTATTACTCACCTTTGATTTAAACTTCCGTTTGGGTCGTTCAAACAAAGGCTGAAAATCATCAACGTTATTATCATTTTCAGAGCTTGACTCTGTGTACAGTTGCTCTACATAATCAAGATCCATGTTTTTTGGTATCAACTGCCTGTTAGCAGGATGCTCAACAACTGTTTGGCTGGTTAATACACAGCTCTTTCTATCATCCATTTGATGATTATAGAAGATCTGCTCTTCCCTCTTCAGCTTTATATTTTTATTAAGGATATCAAATGGCATAAAAAAATCCATATTCGATTTTCTCTTCAAACTTAATTTATAAGCATTCACAACTTCATTCAATTTTTTTGTGATGCCAGCTCTGGATACTGTGGGCATGCTAAATTTCACATTCCAGAGCTGCTCCAAATCTTTTGCTATTATTTGCATAACAGCTCTTGATGGTGGTGCGGGGCGTGTGTCAGCTAGATGGTGATAGTAGCCAAGAACGTGGCGGACTTCTGGAATAGTCTTGAAATTGGCTAAGGATTTAGTCTGTAATCCATAAGGCGCTGCTGAAGCAAGCAGTTCCCGAGATTCCTTTGAACACGGTGGTGTTAAGTTGTTTGCTTTTCTCTTTAATGCTCCTTTAGCACTTATGTGGGACATATTTAGGTAAATATAATTATAACTAAAATAGAAAATGGAATACAGTTATTTTATTTCTAATCCACCAATAATTGTTAAGCTAGTTTTATATTATATTCACTATTAACTTCAGCTAATTAAAAAAATATCATACAAATTATCAATTTTTTTGCCTAAGTATTTTGTCTTATTTCCATAAAGTAACTTTTTTTTTTGACCTAGTAAAATTTTCAAATTTTTAATTATTTTTTATTTAGTTGCTCTTAGAATACAATTATTCATATTTTAGAAAAGGTTTGCATGACAAACTAAAAAATAGAATCACCCTAATATATATATATATATATATATATATATATATATATATATATATATATATATATATATATATATATATATATATATATATATATATATATATATATATATATATATGGAGGTGATCTTTAAATACATTAAAAGCCTCAGCGTTTTCGCCTTATTTTTATCGTTACTAATGAATTTCAATGAAAGGTAAATTTATAAATAACAGTTCTAATAAAATATATCATTATAATGAATAAAAAAAACAAATATACTGAATTCTCTACCGTCAAAAACCGCCCCTCCCCCTAACACTATGTAACGGAAGTGGAAATACATACCTCCACTGCGTGGAACAATAGGGTATGTGGTCATGAATATTTTTTGATGAAATTTGGGAGGGACATAGGAAATAGATCTATACAGTTGCCTGTAAAATTTTAAATATGTACAAACATGCCTTCAATGTTAATGCACCTCCGGAACAGAAACGAAATTTTAAAACCGAATTAAAATCACTGGTAACTGTAAAAAAAACAACAGAATTTTTAACAAAAAGTAACAGTAACAATAGCAGAAACAGTTTTATAAAGTGTAACAGTCACAGTAACGCTAAAAGAGGCGGAAATGGCACCTCCACTGGGTCGAAAAATACGGTATGTGGTCATGAATATTTTTTAATGAAATTTGGCAGGCACTTAGAAAATAGATCTATACAGTTGACTGGATAATTTCAAATATGTACCAACATGCCTTCAATATCAATGCAGTGCCAGAACAGGAACACAATTTTAAATAGCAATAAAAAAAACTGAAAAATTTATTACACGTAAAAAAAAAAATAGTTTATTCAACATAAAACATTCTACTTTTTTAATAAAGTCTAAGCTGATATAAAATTCTGAAAAAAAAGACAAATAAATACATCATTACCACACCGACTTCGAGCACGCTGTGAAAAAAAAGGTCACAGTTTTTGTCTTTAAAATCGGTGCCGTAAAAACCCAGATACGCACGTACCTACTTTCTGCAATTTTCACTTTTCCCTATGTACTGTAAACATTATAGTACTCTTCTGGGGAGTATATTCGTTCAATCTTTTTAAGCTTTTTTGTAAAGCTCCATATACACGATCACAAGGCAAAGATGTATGTCCTCGAACAGGAAACAAATGTTCAATTGATTTTTACTAACATAAGTTAAAGCAACATTTTTATTTTGACCACCACATGCATTAGAAACAAAAAGAACAGTGTCTATGCCAATCATATTTGTATTGCAGAGCTTGTACTGCACTGGAACAGGAAGAAGTTTTTTTTTTAAATCATTCTCATTCCAAGTATATATAATGATATTATCTTATTTAATGATCCGTTATTTTTGTTTTCTACAACACAAAAGATGTACACTAGTGGCCATACGAATCGACACCCCAGTACTTTTCACCATTTTTCTTAGAAAAGTTGAAATATCATGCATTTGGTGGATTTAATTATTTATTTTTATATCTAAACTACGTCATCTATTATTTGGCTCATAGGAAATCGCATATTTTATTCGTTTATATCAATTTTAAACATAATTATCGATTATTATTGTTAATTGGTGTAAAAAATGAGTCATTGCTCTGCCAATCGATTTCAATAGTTAAAGGTGAATGTCTCATTATATTTGTGCTTTTGTGAAAATTAGTCTACGGCGAAAATACAATAGCGAAAGGATATTGGTCACCTACAAAGCGATGCAAAGCTGTTACATTACGTGGAGAAGCTTATTCGTACATGGAAATCGCCAAAAAGTTGGGAAATGGAGCAACAAAATCTGTAGTGAGGAAGGTGTGCGAAAGGTTTAAGGCAACCAATACTTTCAAAAATATGCCAAAAAATGGAAATATTAAGAAGACAACTGCCAACGATGACAGGATGATAATGAAGCTTGCATTTAAGAACCGAAGAGCAACTTTAGCTGAAGTTAAAAATGATATAGAGGCCGCCGGAGTTTCCGTTAGTTCAAGAACAATTCGCCGAAGGCTTTTTGAAAATGGTTTAAAAGCAAGAAGACCCAGAAAAAAACCATATTTAAACAAAAAACAACGAAAGAATTGTTTGATTTGGGCAAAAGAACACAAGGAGTGGACAAAGGAAGATTGGACAAGAGTTGTTTGGAGTGATGGAAGTAAAATTTCCACTTTTGGAAGTGATAGAATCAATTATGTGAGAAGAAGGCCCGGTGAAAATCTTTTACCTGAGTGCACATTGGTTACAATGAAGCATCTCATAAGTGTTATGGTGTAAAACGTAAATTTACTATAATTTGCCACTTTTTCATTAAATTCTTATACTTTTGTATTAAAATTGTGAATTGTAATCAAAATTTTAGTTCTTTTGAATCTAAACACATCAAAAAGTAATAATCAATAGAGAAAACCGCATAAATATGGTTGTTTTTTTTAAAAAAAAAACACCAAATTGAAGTTTTCATATACTTTGAAGGGGTGTCCATTCCTATGGCCACTAATGTTTATGTATATTTGTCTATTATAATAAGCTTGCTGATCTGGAGCTTTAGGAATGACTTGGTTTTGCTGATGGTCAAAGCAAAAAATTTTAAAATAATTTCTCTCCTTCTTTAAAAGATCATTGAATGCATTTACTCTAAGCTTATGAACAACTAAATCAGTAGTTAAACTGTTCTTCCTTTCTAAATTATTTTCAATCTTTATGTGGATTCTTTCTTAAAAAGAATATGCATCTGATTAAGAGAACCAAACCCTAAATTAAAGTTGATTATAAATATTTTTCGGAAAAATTCATATATCACTGGTAGATTGAGTTCCTTTTCTGCATGCAATTTCCATACTGTTTTAATACTTTTAAGCTCTGATGGTAGATAAAGTTTTATAGATTTCTTTCTGCAATAATGACTCTCCCTTCCAGGAAGAGTCTATAAATTCTATCACACTCTTTCGCTTATCCTTAAAATTGTGGCTCTTTTTATCATTACCTCTGTTTTCTTCTCTAGGACTTCCTTGTTTAAAGAATGGTTTGCAATACTTTGAAAGCGAGTTTTACCAATATGTAAATATTTTAGAAAAGTATCTTTACAAACAGGCACTATTGGTCTGTTTTCTTTTTCCAAAAAATGACTAATTTCACAATTAGATCTATTTTTATATTTTTTAAGGATATAATTTCTCTTTTTTTCTAAATTGTTGTTTTTTTCCAAACAGACAAAAACTTTAACATATTTTTGTCTTGGTCACATTTTTTGAAAGCATTATAAAAATTATCATTAAAAAGGCAGAGGTCAGTATTTTTTATTTCAGTACATTTGTTTGTCGTTTTGTGGTAATGTCGGCAATAGTGTTGTAAATATGGTTTTGGTCCATGCCTAAAATTTAAAATGTAAACTAACATTTATATATATATATATATATATATATATATATATATATATATATATATATATATATATATATATATATATATATATATATATATATATATATATATATATATAATATATATACCGCTAGATGTAATGTAAGGTCGACATGGTTTAAAATGCTAAATTAGGGCAACAGAAAAGTTTTTTTAATTTTAATTTTTTTGCACGTGTTTAACATTAACATGCATTATAAAGTATTGGTATTAACTTATATCATGAATTCAATCATGTTTGAGTACTTAAACATCAAAACTTTTTTTAGCTGTCGCCTTTAATTTTTAGAAAGCGAGAGGATTGTCGCCTTTAGTTTTTTATCACTAAAATGCATAAAAAGGCGACAGTTTTTAATTTTGTTAAAATTGATTATCAATCTCTCTGGGATACTCAGTAACTGATATAATCAATATTTTATTGTTATTCAAAGGTTATATCTTATGCAAAACCATTGATTTGTGTCGCCTTTAATTAATTTTTCGCCCGTTCAATTGGCGGAACTATGGAAGAGGGGGTTGTGGAAAACAATTTGATTCAGTCAAATTTCGCATAAGCGCCTCTGAAGCCCCAAAAACTTGACCCACAGTGTGCAAAAAACCATTCTGTGGATTAAATTTTATTTTAAAGTTTATATTTTTTATTGGTTTATTTACTATTTTTTACCCCTTTTTACCCCTATATTTAGACTTGGTTTGCTCTTGGTGCCTTTTCTTTTTTTATTGATAAAGTGGAAGTGTTCGCATTACTGGACCTTAAATAAAGGAAAATAAAATGCGAACAAGTAATTATTCTCTTCAGCATAATACATTTTTAATAACAGTAATGTTGGAATTCTATTTTTGCAAATTCAATTCTTTTAGATATTTATTGGTGAGCCTTCTTGCTTTTACACGTTCGTTTGTTAGTTTAGTTCAAACTGTTTTATACGACAATCCGAGCCCGTTTTCTTCAACAAATTTTCGGAGAGTTTTTTTTATCTAAAAAATATTTTTTAAAACTAGATCCGTTTGACCATGTGTTCGCTAAAAAAGTTAACAAACTACGCGTAAAAAAGAAAATCAAGATTTAGAATCCTATCTGCCCACCAGGCATTGCATCGCACTCAATCTCTTTAGAAAACCTCTCAAGTAATAGCTTCTCAGCTCTTGAGTTCCAGCAATGATAAGGTCTGTTTACTAAAAAAATTGTAATTTCGTTTTTGTCATTATCATATCTGCTATTCTGCATAAATATACCTAAAATCTTAACATTATGTTACAAATGTCTAAAATATACATGACTTGGTATCTTCCTCATCTGATACAGAATTTTCTTCTTCAGAAGGCTCAAAATTTTCGTCTTTAGATGAACATTCCTTGTTGTCATCCTCAAGTTCTATTTTATCATCGGAATCCAACACATATTTACGCTCCAGGCTTTTTCTTAAAGAATAGGTTTTAGCTGAACATAAAAGTAAATGTTGTAAAAAAAACTACAGGTCACAGTCAGTAACTAGTGATTATAGAAAACTACTTATACATAGATACACTTAGGTCTAAATAACTCATAAGGCTTTACTCATCAAGTAACTGGTAAGGTTTTGAATGATTTAGTATCAAACTTCTTTTTTGTTATTAAGTAAAAACTATCTTTAAACAACAACTCATTATTTTAATCAAAATGAACTTACTGACAGTGACCACTTTCTTACTTTTTTCTTCTTTCTTACTTTTTTCTTCTTTCTTACTTTTTTCTTCTTCCTTATTTTTTTCTTCTTCTTTATTTTTTTCTTCTTTCTTTTGTGTTTGGTTTTTAACAAATGTTTTTGCTAAATTTCAAATGGAAATATGAGCTTTAAGCTATGCAACAAAAACCAAACAAAACTCTAACCAATATGTACAATAAGCCATAATAAAATTTTACTAGCTTTACTTACATAAATCAAAGTTTAGAAGATGTTTCCCAACTTTAGTAATTTTCATTAACGCAGGAGGAACTTGATACCTCCATTGACAGTAGCTGAATGACCCATGTGTTTATAAAACAACTCCCTACCTTTCTTTGGCAAATCTAGAGCTGAGAAAAGAGTACTAACTCGATGACGGTTTGAAGTTGCTTTTATATTTTCTGGCTTTTTTAACGTAAGATTATTTATAATGTTATGGACTGCATGCCATCCTGAAGTGTGTCCTTCAGATAGCTTTGTCCCAGCAAATAAGTATGTGTTTCTCTTTAAAACATTAAATTCATTTCGTACATTA
Organism: Hydra viridissima; assembly: GCF_058129835.1. Classification (NCBI taxonomy): domain Eukaryota; kingdom Metazoa; phylum Cnidaria; class Hydrozoa; order Anthoathecata; family Hydridae; genus Hydra; species Hydra viridissima. Next base: position 7,113,295 of record NW_028324304.1, on the reverse strand, counting down.
GGATCAGCTAATTTTCATAATAATGGCATTGTATCTTGGGGAATAAGGATTGGGACCAAATGGTTATTGCCTTTTCCACACATGTACGTTATTTTAAGATGTTTTACTAATCTTTGTTTCATCTTATCAAGTTCAGAAAGCCTCTGTTTATCAATCCGTGATTCATTATACTGCTTCATTATACTCATCATTTTGCAATCGAGCTGGCTCTCCTCCTAAAGAAGCAAATTAGTTCAGTTTTTACAAAATGCTAAAATTAAAAGTATCCAATTCATAACGTTACACAGAAGTAGAGCAAATCTAAAGTATACTGGTTTAATTAATTTTGATAGAACTGTTTAAAACCAAACCTCTTCTCGCATTTAATAAAGTCAACCTTGCACATGCACAGTTCCGTAACTCAACAAAACTGGATATATCAAAAATTTCATAAGACTCATCTGTAAGCTCCTTCATTCTTTTTAAAATATGCTGTCTAAATATATATATATATATATATATCTTCTTCATCAGGTAACTGTGATGGTTTTCGAAATTTTATATTTTTATTTTTGTTAAGTTGATAAATTGCATCACCAAATATATAATTTTCCCACATCTCAAGAATACTAACAAATTTATCAATTTCACTGGAAAGATTATCTTGACCTTGTGCCAGAAATAATCCTTTTAAGGTGGTATACCCCCTTCAAAATTATCTTGGAAGTGAAATCTTATACTCAAAATTAAAATTAAGCCTATGAAAGATCTTATTAAATGAAATCGATTTATAAAATTACAGGTGGTTATGTTGTCATGACAATCACCTAAAATGGCGGATATAGGAAAATATGTACGTCGCACTGTCAAAAATATCTCAGATTCTAATAGAGTATTCAAAGTAAAACTTGGCCCAATGATAAAAAACAGTTTGATCTATGCAATCTGCCAAAAGTTTTTAAATCTGACTATTAGTTTCCATGTAGCACTACACGGATTATGAAGATTTTTAAATAAGCCAATTTTTAGTGCTGAAACAGCAATATCTCAAACCCTGAAATGTTTTATAATTAACTTTTGGCAGATTGCATACATCATATAAAAACACATCATTGCTGAAAATTTGATTAAAAACTGATTACTAGAAAATCAAATAACTGTGACGGGAGATTGAAAAATAGAAGTTAGCAAAAAAACACTTTAAAAATTAAAAAAGAGAAAAAAATGCAGAAAAATATTTTTAAAATAAACAATGTCTGTAAATTTTAAAGCAAAATGTTTAAAAGCTACCAGCAGCATAAAGAGTTCCTTGTTTTTGCTTTTCCTTATCATTTTTGTTCTTTTTATTGCCCCTGATTGTTTTTCTACGCAACTTAACATCGGATTTATTTTTGTATGACGATTGATACAAGCATATTTTATTTTCTTTATTGCAGCCATCTATCATAAATGTTCCTGGAATCATATTGAGTTTTTCATAAGTCATCACTGATGCTTTTCTTCCAATATTAAAGTTTGCAATAGCATCATATGTTGCAAATTTCAAATGTAACAATGAACAGAATTTAGTTTTCGGTACTCTTTCCCATATCATCATGTTAAGACTCTCATTTTGGTTCTGAGTTTTTCCATGCATACATTTTGCAAGTAATTCATTAGAGCTAAGTTCTTTATAAATTGGCTTTAGTAACTCAATAATATCACGTGGCAAACCAGGGCCAGGTTTATAGAGAGAAGGTTGATTGGGATGTTTTCGATCAACATTGTGCTGGCACCAACTTTTTTCACCGTTTGGACAATAGGTGTGATAATTATTTTCTTTTGAGGAAGCAACATGAAACAATGAAGCAAGTATAGCACTGCGCATTTCATGAACAGACTGATTTTTGGTTCTTACTGCAATTCCATAATAGTTTTGCAATCTGTCAATTGTTGCATCAGTAAGTCTTCCTTTACCACCTAGACACCTTTCCTTTTTCAATTTTCTTAATCGTGTGCCAACTCTTTTTTGCATATGACCAACACATTCTAATTTTGAAACTATTGTATCACCATACACTCTTTCAACAGATGAAAATGCCTTACTATCTCCGTCACCACAAAATTCAGTATAGCGAAGTTTATATTTTTCAATAGATCGTTCAAAAATTGATTTTGCTCCAGCGACCTCCATACCGGTGGATGGGCCAGTATAGTTGAGGTTACAAAAATGAGTATTTTTTAGCATTTTATATGCATCAGGGTCTGTATTTTTTTTCTTTAGAATTAAAAAACATTGTTTGCAATATTTGGATAATACTTCACAATCCAAAACTTTTCCTGTAATCATTGATATTGCAGTATAAACACCGTTGTATGAGGAAAAACCTCGACGTTGCCAAGTACCATCACAAGAAACACTGGTATTTATTAAATTGAATTCATCAGTAGTATGTTGGGATGCTTTTATAATTTCAAGTGCAGCATCAGACATGGTTTCTACTGCAATTGCTTCAACTTCAATAGCAATTTTTCGAACAATTTTAATGTAAGTGTTTTTAGTCATTGGCAGTGGAAGATCCATAAGATAACAGAATCTTTTAAGGCCAGTATGGCCTTGTCCACATGAACGCATTGCATAAACTGACCTTTGGTTAATATCAAAGGCTCTACAACTTCCAGAACCACACTTCTTGGATGTAAAAAATTCATGATTGAATCCACATTTACAAAATATAATCAATGAGCTGGAAAGTCCAAATTTTTTTTTTGCATTTTCAGCTAAATTAAGTCGACAAGTTTTACATTCTGGACAACATAACAACTGAACAACAATGGCTAATAAAGTGCTATCAATAATTCTGTATCCACATATGTTTTTTTTATTAGAACTTGCAAAAGTATTAATAGGGTTTACCTTCGAATTAGATACATTTATTGAGCTCTGTGAATCTGTTAGTAGAAGACTAGTATTTGCTGAATTTTTTTTATTTAAAGTATATTGATTTCCATGAAATCTTTTTTTCTTTTTGTATTGAGTAGCAAATTTCACACGTTCTCTACCCATTAAAAGTATAAGGTTTAAATTATATAAACATAAACAGATACCTAGATATATATATAACTTTTAAGATGGCAATTCGTTTTAAAGAAACTTCTGGAAGAAATTTATGAGAAATCCAGTTATTGCTTTTAATCTTATAGATGTTTTGATTAATGGAAAATAGAAATAAATTATAAACTCATTTCAACAAGCTTTTTCTCAGTATCAAAAGTTATATTTGGGGAGAATTTCTTGGCCAAGTAAAAATTTAACCGTTGCTATGGAGGTTGTCAAGGGCGCTTTAAAAAGTAAGGTTTAGTAAAGTTTGTTTTCCTCAAGTTACATACTGAATTTTAAAAAATGGTTTTCAGAATATGATTCTATGATAAATTTTAGATTAAATAAAACAACAAAAATTTTTTTGAAAAATTTGATATTTCTGAGGGGTATACCACCTTAATACTTTTGCTGAGCGTTTAAGTAAATAAAACAAATTTTGTTTTAATCCCGCCTTCAGAGTAGAAATATCAGAAGTAGTATATACTTCTATTGCTTCTCTCAAGGCTTCAAAATTGATACGAGAAAACATATCATGAAGATTTTTAAAGGTTATTGTGATTTGTTTTTGCTGTAGAAATATAACATATAAGTTAGCTAATCGCCTCATATCAGTACGCACTGAATTTCTTACAGCAATAGCTTTTCCAAACTTTCGCTTGTCTTTATTAAAAACATAATCCCAATTTTTATGATGATAGGATCAGTGCAACAAATCTGTCCAATATTATCAGTTTTAAACATTGCCAAAATTTTTGTGCGAAATGCATCACTAATTTTTACATCATCTGGTACCTGTAAAACTCTAACAGGTACAGGAATAATTGTTAGGCAAGAATTTTGTTGACAGTTTTTGACATGGCTGTGCCAATATCTTCGTGTGGCAAACATTAAGCAATGGCTGCAATAGCTAATGCCATTTTCAGTTTAAGCTGAGTGTTCCCTTTCATGAAGTGTGTTTACTTTCTTAGCCTCAGCCTGATTAACTTCAAATATACCTTATCTTTTGAGTTTTTGAAAAACATATCGTTGTTCTTTTTTAGGCAAAGATAATGCTTGAATAACTTCAGGTTCTTTTTTGTGATTTGTTTTAATGTGTCTTTTTAACCCATATAAACCCATGATTTTTAAAATGTGTTTCTTGTCTTTATTTGGTGTGATTTAGGTCCAAATAAACAATATTCATCAACTGTTTCATAATTTTTTATATACTTAAGTGAATATAGGTGAAAATATAGGTGTCAGTTTAAACTGATGCTAGCTGCAGGAGGGTACAGGTTTTCTCACGTGTCATATTTGGCTATGACAAGAAGAATAGTCAAACTCTGAAACCAGGAATCACATGTTAACTGATGCAGCATAACTCACAGTGACGTTTTATAACTGTTATTAATTATTTCACAGGGCCACCTAGCGAGTGAAAACTGCCCGTTTGACGCAAAAGTGTTCAGAAACAACGAAATGGATGCAAAAAATATCATGAACTTTTAAATAGCACATAATAACTGTAATGTCACATTAATGTTGAGTTGCAAAGACTATATTTCATTGACAAAAACAGGCATCAGTTATTTACAGTGGAATGCCTTAAAGCAACCAGGATGCAGTCCCACATTGCACTTCTCACAGTAGAAGACTGATGTGCCTTTGCAGCCGAGTGCCACACATCGACGCTGTGTACCCTGAGCAATCCAGTGATCTGTAGCATCTGTGCGTACTTCAGTAAGTACTCGTCGATCGACTGCTACACGAGGTGGCGGATACGGCACTGAAATCTTCTTCATTGATAGTGTCTGCACATAGGTTTGTGCAATCTGACGTCGAAATGACAGCAGATCATGCTCCGGGGCGCCAGGTATTTTCTCCTGCATACGGTATAGCTGGAAGACGTTCTGAACGGCCAAATCAACACAAAATCTAAATATTGGCCATTACCATTTCTTTGATCGGTGCTGAATCATGTAGCAAGCTAGATTTTGGTCTAGGCGGTCCACACCGCCCATCCCATAATTGTACAGTTGTATTACTGAAGGCTGATCAACGTCTATGCGCTTCTTCTGTGCTGATGAATATCTCTTAGCTTTGCAAAGTGGTGCGACACCAGCGTAAGTTGATGCGACTGTCACAACCTTACTGTCATGCCAGCGTACCAAGCATACATTAACCTTTTGATCCAGGGCAACGTCATACGAGCCACGAGGCAGCTTGTCCATTGCTTTGATCCACCGAGGCCCAGATCTTTATCTGTCGTGCCGGCACCTTGATATGGGTAGAAATTGATTACGTATCCCAAACGAGTTGCTGCCACCCACATCTTATACCCGAACTTGATGGGTTTGCCATGGATGTATTGCTTTGCACCGTGTTTTCCGTAATAAGGGATCATACTTTCGTCGATGCTGATGATTTGTTCAGGCTGAAAGTTTGCCAGGCAAGCAGCATTAATGGACTGGATAAGAGGGCGGACTGTGGCAAACCTGTCAGTCATATCAAGTTCGTTTTTATTGGCAAAATGTATATTACTCATTATGGAACTGAACTTATTGCGTGACATAGTTGCCGACACCATGGAATTGTGTACATCCCCCGCAGTTTCCCAATACATAGGGCGACGAGGCAGAGGAGCATAGCCGCTTATTAGAAGAATCGATAGGAAAAGCTTGAGTGATGTAATTTCCAGATCAAAATTGTCATGGCCTTTTTGAGCAGCGTATTCTTTGCTTTCGTTGCATATTCTGTGCATTAATTCTGGTGTCATGAACAACTCAAATAATGACACTGGTGACAGATGGTTTTCTACTTTAGGTGGGGGTATGGTCCATGGAAACTTTTCCTTTCTGACGGCCTCCTTGAAGTCGCTTTTGACCCATGACGGTTTATACGGAACTTGTTTCTTTGTTCTCTTGTGCTGCGGACCCTGTTCCACTATATCATCTGCAGTGTCCTGTGTATTATTTTCTGCATTGTCCTCCTCTGCAGTGTCTTCTGCACCGTCCGACTCTTCCATTCCAATAACATCAGTTCCATTGGGTCTTCGTAGTTTCATCGTCGCTTCCGCCAGAAGTTGATTACGATTGAGATTGTTTGGATCTCCACACACCTCATTCTCATCACCAGAATCTTCGTCAGTGTCTGCACCAGAGGTTATTGGAGGAACAATTGATATTTCGGCGCTCTGAAGACATTCATCGTCTGTATCTTCTAGCAATTGTAGCACCTCATGAAGCCGGTACCTGCAAAATATATGAAATTAGTAATTACTTATTTATTTGCTCTGATGTTGAAATGACGTCAAAGCATTCCCACAAATTACGTCATTATAAAATAGCAGTAAAATAATAATAAAAATTAACAATAAACAACTCTCAACCTTCAAATATAAGAACTCAGAAGGGAAATAAGGTGGGTCACAGTAACTTACATAATTACCAGACTGCTGTAGTTTAATTATTTTGTATAAGATAAGGCTCATACATTTACAAGGAGTCATACAGTGTCTACAAACTGATGAAAATGCCTTCTATTCCGAGGTGAATAAACTGTTTGAAAACCTGTACCCTCCTGCGGCTAGTGTCAGTTTAAACTGAAGCACAGAAATCGCATAAAAATTTAAGAAGACTAGCTTTGTTGACTATACCGAATATTCAAATGTTAAAACGATATTTAACAATATATTTAATCTATGTTTCAACTAAAAACAAAACATATATGCATACCTTTTTCTTGACGAAACACTCATGTTCGAAAAATATTAATCAACGCTACTAAAGTGTGTCAACTGAGCAAAAATTAAATTAAGTTAATGCAGTTTACTTTATTATCAGCATCATACATTCACACATGACGTAATTATTACGAAAAATGCAAAGAATGTTTGTTATTTTGCAAATTAAATCGGGTAATGTGACTGTCAGTTTAAACTGACGCTAGCCACATATTGGTTAAATAAGACGAGTACATTTTGCAAAAAATACAAAACCTGTAAGGCTTCATTTTCACTTTTTGATTCAAATTCTAAAAATAGGTTATCAATTTTGGCGTAACTATCAGGATCAAACTTTAAATAAAACTTAAGAGTAAAGTTGTTCTTATTTGCTCTTCTCAAAGATATCAATAAAAATGTATTACTTACAACTTCAAGATTGGTTGAAACTTCTTCATATATTTTGCTGCTGAAACTGACATCTGTTTCTGATATAATATCTGAGTCAAGACAAAGTGCAGAGTCATTTTCAACATCCATCTGAAAAAAATATCTTTACTAAATATTATCTATATTTTATTTCTATTTCATATCTTAAAAAATAAAAAAAAATATCAATACAAGTTATAACTTTTGAAAACTAAAATGTATTTTATGCAAAATCTACAATTGCTTACTGACTTACAGAATTCTTTTATTTAAAAAAGTACTTGAAGTCCAATATATAAACTTAAAAGATTATAATTTAATTACGTATTGATATTAAAATTAGAACGATTCATCAGCATACTCTTCTATTATTCATTTGATAATGAGATAAATTTAATAAATTCTTTTGAATTTGAAATTTTAACTTGAAATTAAAAAATAGCATCAAACCCATGATTTCAGAATAAAAAATGTTTTACCTGATTTGGTAGATCTTCATTCACCATAAAACAACACTCTTAAAAAAAAGATTTAGATTTGGTGATTTCATCAGATTAAGGAAAGCTATTATGAAAACTAAATTAGAATAAAAATCACACAGATAACACAGGTTTACAAAAAATTTATTGCATTAAATTTGACACTTGTTCTTACATAATTTTGATAAGCTGAATTCAAATCTGGCATCAGATTTTTATGGAAAGCTATAGATTTTTTGCAATAAACATTTTTTTATATTGCAAAACATTAGAAATAGTTCTAAAATACAGATTTGATACTCATTTGGAAGTGCTATGATATATTTTTTACAATAAAAGTTGTTTACCAAACTAAAACAAAAGCAGAAAGCAGATGAAAAAAAAAGTGAACTGTTTAAAATAAACATTTTATAAATATCGTCCTATAAATAAACTCCTACCAAAATTATCAACTTTTTATTGATTAATAACAAAATCATGTTTTATTTTAGTTTTAAAAAAGATTGCAGATTACATTGTTTAATGACTATTTATATAGTCTTTAAACAATGTAATCTGCAATCTTTTTTAAAACTAAAAAAAAACATGATAAAACAATCTTATATGAAGTTTTATACTCATTTTGCATCCAAGATCACAAAAGGCTTTCAACATTTCATCAACTAAATCTGCATAGTTTTCTGCTTTTTTACCAAGAAATTTTTCTACAACAACCACAAACGACAACCAAGCTGTTTTCTCTTTGATATTCATTGTTTTAATGAATTCTTTATCTTTTATAAGATAACGAATTTGTGGCCCATTAAAAACTCTTGCTTTTTTTTTCTCTATTGACAAACCTGGTAATGATGTAACTATATACCGAAAGCAATCACTATCAGTTTTCAGTGCTTTAACAAGTTGTTTCATGAATCCAAGATTAAGATGGAGTGGTGGAAAAACTATTTTATTTCGACTAACAATCGGTTCATTCACAATATTTTGCATGCCCACTGCGAGAGTCTTGCGAATGGGCCATTCTTTTTGTATCCAGTGTTGATTTCTTGCTCGACTATCCCACATACAGAGATAACATGAAAACTTTGTAAAACCCTTCTGCTGACCAAGTAGAAAGTTAACCATCTTTAGATCTACACAAATAATCCAGTTATGTTCGCGATATTTAATCAAGTTAAGCACCATTTTAATGTCATCGTAAGTTTCTTGCAAATGAACAGAATGACCAATTGGTACAGAACCAAAAATATTTCCATTGTGCAATAGGGCGCATATGAGGCTTCGCTTTGAGCTATAAAAAGTCTCCATTCTATTGGATTATATAAAGAAATACCTAATTGTAATAGGAGACCTGATATATCATGACTGTAAACAAATAAATTGACTTCTGAAAAAAAGTTTTCATCTCTTGTTCTAAAGTAAGAAACTTTTGCAAAACTATCAAGTTGGTTTCGTTCCTTTAAACGTAATGCTAATACTTCTGCTGCTTGCTTAGAAAGTCCTTAATCACGAACTAAGTCATTCAGTTCTATCTGACTAAAACACTGAGGCAAACTGAATTGTGTAGCATTAGATGAGAAGTCTTCCAAATCTGGTAAAAATTCTTCTGTTTCTGTAGCAGACATACTTTTCTCGTCTTCTAACAAAAATAAACCTTTTAAAATTGGAAATGAAATCTCTTTAGAATGTTGAATTGGTCTAATAGCAGAAGGAATGTTGGGATAAGCTATTTTTTGCCTCTTAATTTTGCCAATACTAGTAGTTTTAACAAGACAAAAATAGCAGTCGTCAATGTGATTTTGTGGTTCCCTCCAAACCATGGGAACTCCAAAAGATAAATTCTTTCTTTTTCTTTTTGTCCGATCTCGAAGACTTTCTTCACAAATATGGCACACAGTATGTGGAGCCCACTTTTTTTCTTGGTCGTCAAGCTTAATATCAAAATATAATTTATATGCTAGTTTTACAAAATTAGTAATGTTTCGTCTTTGTCGAATAAGTGTATAGCAACCACAGATATAACAGAATGAGTTAGGCATATGCTTGCACTTATGTCGATTTAAAGAAGCCATCATATTATATATTTGATCTAATAAAAACAATGATATGGTTACTTTTTTTTATTCCTATTGAATAAAAATACCTATAAAAAACATACTTTTTAAAAAATAAATAAATTGGTTATTGCAAAAAAACTAGAGCTTACCAACAAAAACGGACCTTATATTTAGATTCAGCGTTTAAAAGTACATAAAAATCAGTTTAAATATCTCATGCAACAGAAAAAAAGTTATTTTTTTGTAGACCTGTTTAATTAACCTACAGTTTCACTACAAGCTGAAAAGTATTTAGATGCTTGATTTACTTTACCAGATAAAGCTGGATAAGGATCATGTAAGAAAAAATGTCTGAAAAAAAATTTTAAACATGTTGAAAGGGTAAAGTATACATAAATACCCAGGTTAAAGAAAACAACTTGGTTATCCAGCTGTAAATATAAACAGTAGGTTTTATGTTCAAATACAACAAAATCTTATTACAAAGAAAAACTTACTCAAAAGAAAAATCTAAAATTGATCTATGACCAATACTTTCATCGCCACAATAACTGAAAACTGTTGACTATTACAAAAATATATTTTTTGAAATCAATATTTTGAGAGCAACAGTTAAAGCATTCCTTACAAACTAACTAAAAAATAAATTAAAAAAGCTGTGGAGTTTTGAGATGATTAAAAAAATAATTTACGGCTGCGCTGTAATGGAGTAAAAATCTATAACCAACTTTCCTGTTTAGAGTTCACATGCAGAATTTTTCCTTGGAGCACAAACATATTGTTTTTAAATGATATTCTTACAGTGTATTGAATTCAAGAGAAGCAGTTTTCTAATTAAACTTACACGAGAAAATGCAATGATATAAATTTAAAAAAAAATACTTCTGTATCTTCTTTAGCTCCAAAACAGTGATCACTTGTAACATCCTGTGAAATACAAAGCATTTAATACAAGATTGTAAAATTAAAAAAAAACTCAGATCATACAGAGTAACTCCCTGAAAACTATCCAGATAAATCCCAAAAAACTAATAGAAATCTAATTTCATCTCTGTTTCAATAATTCTAATAAAATAATGTTTAAAATTGTCAAAAGAAGTCTTACCATAACAAAATCCATAATATGAGCTAAACTTTCTGTCCACTAGAATACAATAAGTTAAACCTGGAGTAAATATTTTTTTAACTTCTTACCTTTTGTAATTAGACAAATGATTATTAAAAAATCTAAACAAATACCACAGATATACTTGGTCGTAAAGAAGGATTATCTTGCCAACATTGTTGAATTAGTTTTGTAAATTTATGGAGATTTATGTTCTCTTCACCATAAATAGTAAAAAGATGATTTACTTTTGGTCTTTTGCCTGATACTATGGCATTCATTAAAATTATATCCTTCAGCACAGGTATGATACCATGCCAGGCTGATGAAAAGTCAGAAATTCTCAAATGCAGTGATTTCAAGTGCATAGATATCAGATTTTTGATTTGGCGCTTCAACTTCACATTTATCAATTTCAGGAGATGTATAAGCTAAAGTCATACCATTTATATTTTGTTTTGTCATAGACAAGGCAATTATCTCCTTAATATCTACAAAATCATCAAAATCGCTAACTTTGATAGTTGTATCTTTCGTTGTGCCAGTTACAAGCAGATTAGAAGGTTTAATATCTTTATGAACAATCCCATTTTCATGTAAGTACGTGATACCATTAGATGACTAATAAATAAAATTCAATCTCTGAAGAAAAGAAAAACCATTTTGTTCATTTAAATGTTGAATCAATTGAGATAAATTAGATATCTGTACATTGCAGATTTCTATAGAGCATAACTCAAAAATAAGTGCAGTTGGTCTTGTAGAATATCCCTTAAACCTTATAAGATTTTTGTGTTTTAACTGTCTAAGCTTTGTTGCAATTGAATGAACCTTATGTTGCCAAAACTGTGTCTTGATAACTTTAACAGCCCTTTGTTTATTTCTTAAAGTCAACTTAAAGACATTTGCAGAAGACCCTTCTCCAATTTTATAACTGAAGTTTAAAGGCAACTCAGAAACTTCATAATGAGCAATACTCTTGTAGGTTCATGCTTTCACACTTTGTTGAGTAAGCCTTTTTCTAACATATAAAACATCAGTTTTCAGGCCAAGAGTAGTTTTTATTTCTTGCAAAAGGATTCTTTTAGAATAAAGAATAATATTTTTTGTAATCTTTTATAGATGCTTTCCTCTTTCGATCACATGTTTCGGGTGTTGTTTTTTTTTTAAATTGCATTGCATTCCATATTAATTGAACAGTGCATTAAATTTGAAACTTCTTTCAAAGTTTTACCCTGGTTTCGTAAAGTTATGATTAAATTTCTCTTAGTTTACTTCTTTTAGTTTCATTTTTCTTTTATTTTTATTCTCTTTTTTTAATTTCTCCCTAAAAAGTAAATATTTTCATTTTAATTCAATAAATTTCATAGTAAGTGTGAAAGTTCATCTTTGAAGTAAATAAATTAAATTTTTATTGTGATTAATTTAATTTTAAAAATATATTACTTATTATTTTACACACCTTAATTTGAAGTGTTCATATTAATCAAATAAATACACGCACAAACTTGTTTATACACCACCAGCAAACAACACAGTATAAATAAGAAAGTGAGGTTAGAAATATATGTGGGATTCCCGCGGTTATGTCAAGGATATTCATAAATATGATGTAATAAACGTATTATCCTTATTGTTACCTATTATTTTGTACACCACCGTATATTTCATATATAAGTAAAAAGTAATTCTTTCGTAAAAAAGTATTGACCTTTTCACTTTAATTTAACATAACTATAGAGATATCCAAAATAACAGCACGTCTTTTCCTTCCACAGTTGCATAACTTGTTATACAACTTCCTAAACCAAAATCAATGCTTATGTAACCACTTGTTTGGTTTTCGTAAAAAGCATTCTACAGCTGATGCTTTTATCGATATTACAGAAAGTATGAGTTGCTCTTGATAATGGAAACTTTGCCAGTGGGGTTTTAAGTGATTTACGAAATCTTTAGGATAAGTCGCCAAAAGCTGCCTTTGTCAAGTAACATAACTTATCTTAGTTAAGGGTCTGCGTATCGAAACTTTTTTTATTACGATACGATACGATAAGATATGGGAATGTGCATTTCGTAAGTTTTTTTATACTACAATAATATCGTACCCAAAAAGTTTTCACGATAAATTTCAATATTTATCGATTCATTACGGTATTTATTATTCAATTATCATAAATATCGTATTTCATAACGTTTTTCAAACGACAACGGTACTTATCGATTCATTACGATATTACTTTTTCTGACTAAAAAATATAATTTTCTAAAAACCTAAATAACTGTTATAAAATTATTGACAAAGGCACTATTTAGTTTTTATATATTAGGGTGTGTCAATTTTTTTTTTTTTTTTTTCAAATATTAAAAGAGAGTAGTTAAAATTCTAATAAGTGCTAGCTCGGTAAATTTTGATTTCAATATTTCACATTTTTGGTCGTTTTAGACGTTAGTCATTATATTTATATTTGTTTATGGAATAGCGGTGATATTTTTTTTTATCAAGTCGCATGGTGTACGACGTACACTATGCATAGACGTAGGAAAAGAGTAAAAAAAATAAAAAGTATATATAACAATAAAGGTCGAAGTTTTTAGCTTTTTAAACATTTTTGAAAGTATTTATCTACTTCCCTACAGTTTTACGAGAGTTGCCATATCTTTTTTGCTTCTATTTCGTGACATTAAATGTCTACCTTCAAGCTGAGCACGTATATATGATTCTCTTCGCTCATGTGTGTAAACATGGCTTGCAGCATTAGTTACCAATTTGACACATCCTTCAACTAACTGCGTATGTGAATTACAATGAGAAACTTTTAAAGGATAGTTTACAAACTCCTTGATTGTGGCAGAGGTAAGAGTGCATGTAAGTGGAGATTAATTTACACTTGAATTCCATGCTATAAGATCTGATAGCTATTTAGCATTAGCCCAGACAGCAAGGATATAATGGTCCCGCACTGGTCCTGTGTAGGCTGCCGCGCTGGACCAGCTGCGGCTGCCAACGTTGGCGAAGCTCCGTTTTGCTCTAAGGATTTTTTTTATGGACCAGCCGTGGCTAGCCAGTGATGGCAAAACAGCGGCTAGCCAGTGATGGCAAAACAGTGGCTTACCATTACAGGAAGAGAACGGACAGAAAATTGGCTAACCATTACTATAGTTATTGAAATTCTGTATTGAAATTTCGGTTCGTGACAATAGTCACGAACAGAAATAACAATATAGAAATGTAATGCTTTTAGTTATTCTAATAGTTGACATTCTCACTGGAATAAAATTATACTTTACTTTTAGCATCAGTTTAAACTAATCTTTTTGTAAACTCAATTTCAAATTTTTAATTCATCTATAATTTAATTCCTAGAGTTAATGTTCAATAGGCCGGATGATAAAACTTAATTTTTTTTAGAATTTGTGCAAAGTGGCGTGATATGGTGTTGTTTAATATTTACAAAAAAAATATTTCTAAAGAATTGATTATACTTTGCATTTTTAAGTTTTAAGGTTTTATATGCTAAGTATATTTACTTTAGTACATGCATTAACTGAAACATGCATTTAACCCTAATACTAGATATAATCCAAAGGTTATGAAATTGACCCAAACCTATACCTACCTAACTAAATTAACCCTAATGATATGATTAACTCCAACGCTATTATAACTTTATATTATTATATTAGTATTATTATATTATTCTATTTTTATATGATTGTTTATTAATTTCTGCTTTTATCAACTGATTGCAGAATTTATCCGTCTCATCTTGTATTTTTAGAAATTAACTGAAATTCTGATATGTTATAAAATTGTAAAACAATAATGATTTCAAGATCTAAAGCTTCAAAGAATCGTCATATACTTTTTGGAGAAGGTCGTGAATTACCCAATTTTTGCTTACCAACCCACAAGCAAGTAGGCAAAGCATACTTGTCTGAGAAGAATTATGAAACTGAACCACTACGGTCTGTTTGTAAGAAACTAGCAGAGAAACTTTCTCAGATATGGATTAAAGCATCAGTTCCTACTATAAGTCTTCGAGGCATAGAATTACAGCTGGAGAAGTACATAGGCAATGTTCAGAAAGTGATTCGATCAAAGTCTGCAACAGTCAAACAAGATGAAATAGAAAAAGATCTTGACACATTGTTTGACATTTTTTCGTGTAAATGCAAAGAACTTTCGTCTTGTTGCTGTCCAATGGTTCTGAAGGTGCCAGCAATTGAGCATGACTTCCTAACTGATCAACGCACTATACGTGTTGGCAGAATAGCTGGAATCGACAAGAAGGAATCCGCACGTGCTGAGAGGCGTTTAAAACGAAAATCTGTTTCATTATCAAAGGAAGAGACTGCAGTTAAGTGTGCCAGAGTCGTTGATGCATCTGATAATGAATCAGATAATGAAACAGACAACAATTCTGACACCGAAACTTATTCCCCTTCCGTATCAGATGTCGATACCGAAGTCACATCAACTCGTCTGAAAAACCGTTGTTTAAAAAATATTGCTCTACAAGCAGATGGTTTTGGCATATCAGATAGAGCAGTTGCCGCGATTGTATCAGCAACTCTGGTTGATTTTGGTATAGAACATATGGGGCCAATGGATCGGAATTTAAATTCGCAGAGAACGAAAACTACTGAGAACATCCTGTAAAAATGCTGATTGTAGAATTACTGGATTGTATTTTGATGGAAGGAAAGATCAGACTTTAAAACTTGAGGGGGATAGGCAGACTGTGATTTCTGAGGCACATATTTCCATTTTATCAGAGCCAAATTCAAAGTATGTTGATCATTGTACGCCAACAAGTGGATCAGCCAAATCCATTGCAGATTCAATAATTGATACTGTTGACTGCACGAACCTTGTTTGTATTGGTTCTGATTCAACTAACGTTAATACTGGTTTAAACAATGGAGTTATACGCAGAATGGAAATTGAACTTGGTCGACCACTGCACTGGTCCATTTGTCTTTTACATCTGAACGAGCTTCCTTTGCGACATCTTTTTCACTCCTTAGATGGTGCAACAACTGGACCCCATTCATTTAATGGACCAATTGGCAAGTCTATTTCAATGTCTGTTAAGAAACCCATAGTCAGCTTTGCCATACTTGTTGGTGAACCTATTATATGCAATAAGCAGTTGTTAAGCAGTGATCAACTGTACTTTTTCGAAATTGTTAATGCGGTGAAGACAGGTGTTGTACCAGATAGATTTAATTCTAGAACACCTGGGCGACTAAACCATGCAAGGTGGTTGACACTAGCAAACCGTGTTCTACGCCTCTATATATCTACTGAAGATCCATCAAATGAACTACATGTTTTTTTTTTTATAAGCATATGAAATTTTTGAAACAGGCTCGGGTATGCTTAAGCAAAAAGTTAAAAGAGGCTCAAAAATATGCTAAAGCTTAAGCATATTTCTAATAAAATATGCTTATTTCAATACTTTCTTAAAGTGTACGCGTTACTTAAGGTTAATGGGTATAAGAAAAATAAAAAGTTGACTTATGCTCTGTATTTGCTTTGGTTTTAATGTAGCTGAATTAATGTTATAGTATGATAATAAAAAATAAAACATATATACTATATACAAATGTTATCAATAAAATCAAAGATATGAACTTCGCATTCCTTCTCGTCCGGACCAATAAAGGTGTCATCTGGAAGAATTTCGTTGGCACTTTCATTTATAGCATCATCTACCTCCACTGGTTGAATATCACCCTGATTTCCTATGGGTTGATCACTTCCAGGATCAATGATGGATGGTGGGGGAACTTTATAACAATCAAGGCCCTCTGGTTTAACTAGCGAATCTTCTGAGCCATCAGAAGTCATTAAACATCCAGTCATCGTCCAACATTTCTTCCTTTGCTTGTCATACTTTGAAGTGTTTAAAGCTTTCCATGCTTCCCCTGCCCAATGTGTAATCAAAATTCGTCTCTCTTTTGCAGTGTAGGGCATTTCATTACTGAACCATCTATCAGAATGATTATCTCTATCGAGCCATTTTTGATGTTCAATGGCAATAAGTCTTTTCAGAGTGGCAGCTTATCCTGCGTCAACTGGTTGCCAAAGGTCAGTGGCACTTGGTAGACCGTACCAGAGAAGTCCTTTAGCAGCAGCCACAGCATCTTTAAAATCCTCCTGCATCTGTCCCTTCAAGTTGTCCAGCAAAAGAACAAATTTATCAAGCTTTTGTTCTTTTACAAATGGAAGAAGTGTTTTATCACACCAGTGCTTACAGACGTTTTGGTCTAACCAAGCATTTTGCTGGAAGTAAACGTGAATATCTTTGTGCCATGCTAACTTTTCGTCTTTTGAAATGCGTTTTCCTTGACCTCTAAAAATGATGGCTAGCTTTGGTTGCTCTCCTTCTGGGCGAAACATAATTTGAAGGGAACATTGCCTTTTTTCCAATCCTGAGCCGGGTTGTGAGATCCATGTATTATGTGTTGCACCTTGACCCTTGGGTACGTACTCATAAGTTTTCTTACCATGAACAACAAAGGGAAGTGGGCTCTGGTCAACATTGAGCCTTTGTCCAGGTTGGTACCGTCCCCATTTTTTGTCGTAACTTGGATCTTTAGAACCTGTTCTGATACACTTTTCTCTGAATGTGGCATGCCATTTCTGTAATAATGGTTCCATTTCTTTCTTATGTTTCCTTTTGTTTCTTTGTTTCGATCTCATTTTTAACTCTTTTTTTTGTAAAAATCGAACTATAACATGAAGTTTTATTTCCACGTTTGGATCAATGTTTAATTGTATATTTCTAGCTTTACTCCAAAGCCAGGAAAAGTTTACAATATGACCTTTCGATCTGGCTTGTAAAAATTCATTGTAAATAGCTTCGTACAGTTCAAGATATTTTGTGGAACGTCTTCCCTTCAGAAACAATCTGCGATAGGATGATTCGGCATCTTTAATAATAGTTTCTTTTTTTTTAAGCCATCGCGAAATCTGACTTTGTGTTACACCAAACGACTCTGCTATAGTTTCTTGATTTGCCTCATAACCATAGGCGTTAATTGCTTCTGCTTTAAAGGCAGCAGTATATTGGTGGCGTTTCTTACCAGCTAATTGGCGAGACTCTTCACTTTTTTTCATTTCACTAACAACTTTGTTGACTATATATTGAGCACATCTTTCACTGCTAGAGTGATAAGTTCTTCGTTTCTTTGAAGAACTTGTGATTGTGAATGTTTACAATCTTGTTTGCTAATTCCGTGAATAACTTTAACATGAAAAGCTAGTCCTTGTTGGCTTTTAAATAATTTTTTGCAATGTTTGCATTCAACACTAGTTTCAACAGCTTCTAACGGCAATCGGATTGCACTCATTTCTCCTCTGTGCATAACATTTTTTGTGAAACCAAACGCTGCCAATGTAGGCTGCTTTCTCTTTATTATCTTTGACATTATTATTATTATTTTATCAGTATCTGAAAATAAAACTTAAAAATAAAATAAACATTTTAAATAAGGTATTAAATAAACTACACATTAAAAGCGAGAGAGAGAAAAAAAAAGAGAGAAATAAAACACTTCAGAGCGACTTCTAAACTTTATGTTTTTATGTTCAAGTATTGAGGTTTAGGTTTTGCAATACAATGACTTCATTACTTCATTAAGTCATTGCATTGCAAAACATAAACTTCGATTTTTGTTGTTTTTGTTGGTTTAAATTTAGAAATATATTTAAAATCTTTAACTAAATAAAATTCTAATTTTTTAAATAGTTTATCAAGGCTCAGGAATATGCTTACATATGCTTATTTTTTTCCCAAATCTGAGCCTCTATATGCTTATAAGCGCTATGCTTATAAAAAAAAAAACATGTAATACTTTTGGCTAAATTTATTGTGAATTCATATGCGGTTGTTTGGTTTGACATTAAGAAACATTCAAACTGCTGGAATGCTGCTCCACACTATTATAAAATGATAGAAACATCACGATTTCTTCCTGTGCGTTATCGAATAATTGTTCAGCAAGTTTTGAAGCGCAATAGCTACCCGGCTCATATCGAGAGCATTATTCTGGCTATGCTCAAAGGCAACCGTCAAGTGATCCGTAAGCTTGCGTTGAAGAGAATTCTTCGTGCTCGTGAAGATGACATACCAAATCGAAAATTTCAACTCCCTGAGATACGATTTCAAGCGACTAGTTATGAAGAACTGATTGACTGGCAAACACAGCCCCGCTTGGAACCTGTTCTGACAAAACATATTCCAACTGTACAAATATTGGCATGGCTTTCGTCAGTTGAAGACATAGTTATTGACATTGAGCCATTTCCATGTCACAATCAAAGTGTTGAACGTGTGATTAAAATTGCGACTGAATCAGCATCTAAAGTTTATGGTCATGAAAATCGTGATGGCTATATTCGGGTTCAACTGGAGCGCCGCAAGTTGATGCCTCACTTTGACACAAAATCTGAATTTAAGAACATTTAAGTATAGTTTCTAATCAACGTTTGCTAATGATATATTGTTTTGACTGTTCAAATAATTTGAATTTTATTATAAATTCAATCAATAAATTATGTAAAAAACGAACGTTTTTAAGTTAATTTATTTGAAAACTTCAAAGGTAAAAATACAAAGTATAGCAAAGTAGTAGCGAAAAACGGTTTGCAGCATTGCATTCAGCGTATTTGAGAGCCAATTACTGGAAATTCCCGAAGTAATTTTCCAAATTTTTTAAATTTATGATCCGGCCTAATGTTCAATGTTCAACGTCGTTTCGTCATTAGTTACTAGGCTTTGAAAAAGCGCGTTCTCTAAATGCACGCGGCCATTGAAAAAAATCTCTTAAGCGAGTTAAAACTTTTTTCCTTTTGAAATTTAATCATTAGTTTAGATATATTACCTAAAGAATCATATTAAGATAAATGATAATCGTTAAGACCATATTATAATTGAAGTAAGTATATAAAATAGTTATATTAGGCACTTCAGTCACGTGACAAATTCCGTAGACAAAATTTGCGAAGTTTTTTATATATAAAGAAGACTTTTTCAGATTAAATTTAGACCGATTTTTTTAATCTATTATGCCATAGTAAAACGTTTTACAAAAAGTAAAATGATTAATCTTTCATAAAATATCTGCTAGAATTTTCAATATCAGTTTATCTGGCTGTAGGAGCGGTTTCAATTAATTATTTGTAATTATTTTAGCTTAAAGTTATTTTATTTGCTTTCTAGCATCCTTTAAAATAATATATAACTATTTTTCTTTGTTTTTTTTTGGTTTTTTTTTGGTTTTGTGATGAATAAGTTGGTCTAAAATAACTTTAAAAAAACTAAGTTTTTGCTAATATTCGAGTATTCAGCTTAATTTTTAAGTCTAAGTTAAAACCTGCTAAATCCCGTCCTCTACTTCCTTTCAGTCCGTCTTAATATTGTTTCAAAAATTATTACGGTAACTAATTTGCAAAAACAATATAACAATTTAATTGTATAATACAGTATTTGTATAAAATTAGCCTTATCATAATGAATAATAAAGAATTATATGATTGGTATCTATGCTTGAGTGATAAATCTTTGAAAATGGTTTGCTCGAATTTCAGAAGCCGATTCTCCAATTTGTTTTCAGTAACCGAAAGTAATTTGAGCTTGTACAACAAAATTAAAATTGTTGTAGATAAATTTAAATCGTTAAAAAAAAACAATAAAAGAAGATATATATATAAGCTGATGCTCTTTAAACCGCCTATTTCGGAAACTAGTTGTGAATTATGCATATCAAGTGAAAAAAATAAAACGAAGGGTAAAAAAAGAAAGTTGAACCAACAAACCTCGAAAAACTGTTTTAAAAAATTGAAACTTGCTTCATCTGGTTGTATAAATAAGTTCAAATCTGCTAATGTTCGTATTAGTAATATGAAAAAAAAATTTACATCTAACGACCCTAGAAGGACATATAAACTATTACATGCAAGTAATAAAGCAAAGATTCATCAATTAAAAAAGAAACAAAATAAGGAAATAAAAGAATTAAAAGATTTTTATAATAAAGTCATTAAAAATCTTAATAAAAGAGTTAAATTTTTGTTAGTTAAGCTTGAAAAAAGTGACAATAAAGTTGCACTCCTTCATGAGAAAAAAAGAATTACATGCAAAAAATTGTATTATGTAAACAAGAAGTTTAGCATGGAAGTAAATAAACATGAAAATTTGTCTTCTAACAGTTTAAATAATCCTGAAAAGGATACAGACTCTCCTGACACTAGAGTATTAAGCAAAGAAAATAAAGATTTTAATACAAGTTCTCTTCTCCATGATCGCAGAATAATAACATTTCAAAACGGAAGGTATTCTAATGATATAAGAGAAGTTATTATGGAGTTAGTTTCTTTGAATGTCAGCATGAACAAAGTTAATGAAGTCATCACAATTGTTTTAAAAAAACTAGCAAAGATAGATATAGAGAAGCTTCCCTCAATTGGTACAAAATCTCGATTTATGACTGAGGCTTTAGCACTCGCTCAACTTCAAGTTGCAGAAGAAATGATAAACACTGTAGAAATTAATTCGGGCAATTGTCTTCACAGTGACGGTACCACTAAACATCATAGACATTTTCAAAATTTCCAAGTTACTACCACAAATGGAAGTACTTTATCTTTTGGATTATGTGAAATGGCTGGCAGTGATGCAGATTGTACTATTAATGCGTTAACCAAAACATTAGATGATATATGTGACATTTTAGAAAGTAGCAGTAAGGAAAACGATTTTTTAACCTTGTATGTTCTTTTAAAACTACCATGTCTGATCTTGGGCCAGTTAATCCACTGTTTAATTTAAAGCTTAAAGATATGAGGAAAAAGTTACTGCCTAAAGTTATAAAGAACTGGGAAGGTTTAAAAAAAGGCGAGCAAGCAGATTTCATTGAAATGTCTAATTTTTTTTGTAAATTGCATTTATTATCTAACTTTGCAACAGAAACTGATAAAACAATTAACTTATTCGAAAAGTTAGTTTTAAGTACTAGTTATGAAAATATTTTTGCATTCAATACTGCTGAATCAGGTGCCACTAGATTAATAAGAACTGCATGTAAAGCTTTTCATGTAAGGGGAAGTGATGAAGCTGGAGTTGCTGGGTATTTTAATGCATTTCTTGCTGGTAAAGGACAAAGTAAGTGTATGCTTGCACCCTTTGTTGGTAACAGATTTAATATATTATATTATAATGCTGCAGCTTTGTATTTTCATTCAAAAGATATTTTAGAGTTTCTTCAAAATTGGCCAAATCAAAATAATCTTTTACTTGCAGTTAAAGAAGATATTAGCAAAAAATTATATTTAGCAGAAGTGCGGGCTCTTGGAATAATTGATAAAATAATTACAGGTCCACTTTGGCGGATAATTGAATCACAAAAGAGTATTCTTGATATGAATCCATTTTTGTTAACCCTAAAAATGAAACTTTCAGATTTGTGTAAAAATGCATCATCGATTATGATCTCGAAAACACCTATATTCAGTCCAACTGATGTTAATATTCATAAATATATTTTGTATGATAAATTATTTGAAGAGACTAATGACACTGATTTAAATATTTCAACACAGCAGACATTAGAAGTAATTTGTCATTCTTTGTTAGTTGTTCTGGAAAGACAATCTGCTGATCAACTTCCTGGAGGTAAATATTGGCATCCTTCTGATAATATAAGTAAGGCTGCAGAGAATGTTCCAACAACAAACAAAGCATCAGAAAGTGACTTTGCGGTATTGGATCTTTTAATTCGTACAAAGCCAAATGCCAAAATACAAACTATACAAGCTTATACTATGTGGTATAAAAACAAAACACTAGACTGGTTGGATAAAAAGACTTTAGATGAGCGTGACTCATTGCTAAAAAAAGCTTCAACAAACTTTAATAAAATGAAAGATAAATACAAACAACGTCATTTAGAATTAAAGTTTGAAATGAGTGAAAGGTTGTCTGAAAAGCATAAAGCTAAAAAAACAGCTGAAGACAAAGTCTTCTTAAAAAAAGCTAAATTGGTTAATGAGTTGTTAAAATTGAAGACGAAGGTGTGGTTGACCTCAAAAGAAGCAGATGATGAATATGTTTTGTTAGTTGACACATTTAAAAGCAAAAAAATATTGAGAGCACAGTTGGATTTTTATAGGTATGTTATGGAAGTTAAATGTGAACCTAAATATTTTTACAAAACTAAAATGCATGGTAGTAAGCGAAAAGACTTAACAAACTATGAGTTGTTCAGTAATTTACAATCAGTTATTAGAACAAGGACTTTTCCAGAGCCCATTGAGAGAAGAGTTATTCTTATTGAAAGAAAAGAACGAGATATTTTGATTGCAAAAGAGAAAGAAGAGTTAAGTGAAAAATTAAAGAATGCAAGACTGTCTCAATTAGCAAATCAACAAAAAACAAACATCTTGGCTGTCATTCTAAATGATGTTAATTATCTTGTTGGGAAATTTATTCAACATAAAATAATGAAAATCGATACTAAAAAATACTTTTGGTGTACAGGTGAAGTTCTTCGAGTAAACAAGTCAACTCCTGACTTAAAAAAAAACTTTGTTTGATGTGGTCTATGAGACTGAGGAAAATCAAGTATGGGCTTTTCCATTGCTTGTTGACCTTGAAAAAGGAAAGGTTATACTTTTGTAAAAAGCCTATTTTACAATTTATTTGAAATTATTTCTAAAAAGAATATAGCATATATATTCTTTTTAGAAATAACGACCGACCGACCATCCACGACGATCGTCGTGGATGGTCGGTCGGTCGTTATTTCTAAAAAGAATATATATGCTTTATATCTCATAGTATTAGTTATGGATGGTCGGTCGGTCGTTATTTCTAAAAAGAATATATATGCTATATATCTCGTAGTATTATGTGGACTGATGGAGCGTTGGGATTTTGTAAATACTTCGTATTAGCAGGGTGTAGCAACGAGATATGTTATATGGCGAGTCAGATTGGAGTGGTTCTTCTTCAAGTTTGAGTTCTATTAGTTCTAACAGTTCTAGTGTTTCTAATTCTAGCCGTAGTTCTACTGGTAGTAATTTATGGAACTTTCATTCAGATTATCAACCCGTGCCATCTACTGATATACCAGATTATTTGAGATTAAAAAGAACTAAGTATGAGCCTTTGTTTCAGCCCAATGACATTCCTTTGTTGAAAGGGGGTAGTGTTGCTAAAAAGGTTGGTCGGTATGAGCTAATGACACCTAAAGAAATTCCTATGTTCATTAATCATTTACCTAATATGGGTGTTAAAAGGCATGATGGGAATAATTTTTCTATAAATTCAAGTTTTGATGTTTTTGATGTCTTTTCAAATGGTTTTGAGGATAGAAAGAAAGTACCTTCAGAGAATAAAAAGAAACTTCGTTCATCCAAGCGGAAGAAAAGGTTGGTCTCATCGAGGTTTTCATTCAACTAATGGCGGAGCAACCTCCCAATCACGAACCATCCGCGTCACCAGATTTCGTTATAGAAAGAGGTTTTGATCCTTCTCATGGATATTATGACGAATTTACTATTGAGAAGAGTTTATATTTTTATTGTAGTGTTACTGCTGGTTCTGTAAATGATATATATTATTTTCCTGTTTCGTATCCTAATTTATGGGCTGATATTGATCAATATTTTCCTATAGCTGATGGTATATTTTATGTTGATAAAAAGGTTTCTTGTGAGGTGTTGGATGTTCGTGTTGAAAATCAATTAAAGACTTCTCAAAATACAGTTGTTCCATTGGAGATGTCTAATATTGGTATTCGTTTTTTTGATGTTGAAGGTGATCAAATGATTACTGATAATATATATCCGTTATTTGATGTTGCTGATTGGAAAAAGATTCAAGATATGAAATTGAAAAGTAATGATAAAAAGCCTTCTGTATTACCTACCTTGAAATTATTTGAAGATTCTATATTTTTTGATGACAAAGATGGTAAACCTGTTAGTACTAGGTTTTCTAATGTTATAAGTACTAAAGATCCGAGGTTTAAAGAACGTAATAATGTTGCTGAGAAAGTTATTTATTATTCTGAATGGATTAATGATATTGGTTTGCGTAAACCTATTAAGTTGTTATTTAATGATCCTAATTCCGTTCGTAAGTTTAAATTTGTTAATACTCAAGGTAATTCTTGTGGTCAATTTCTTCAATCTGATCAGACTTTGGCTGTTCAAAAGAAAGAAGGGTTTTTTGATCAAAATTGGAATGTTTTAAATACTTATCCTGTTGATTATCGTTTTGGTCATGTTGAAATGCCTCATCATGGACTAAAGAATTTATTAGCTCGTAGTATTATTAGTGTAAATGATGAGAAACGTAAAGATGTTCAATATCCTGTTGGATTATTTCGATGTTTGTGGCAAGACTCTGGTGAGAAGGAGTATGCTGCTGGTAATTTAGATTGTGTATTTGCTGCGATAACGCCATATAATACTGATTCTAAAGAGCCTTTTGGTAACGAGCAATGTTTTGATACATTTTTGCAACCTTATTCTGAGTTTGATAGAAGTGCTGTTTTGTGGAAAAATAGACAAAATTATGATTGTATTGCTGGTGATACTTTTGTTGAAAGTACTTGTAATACTTATTGGAATAATTTACCTAACATTATGCCTTTTTCTGGTAACAAGAATTGTAAAATGTTGATGTTTTGTGTTGATCCTGCTTATTCTGAAGGAGATATATTGCCTACAACTGTTAGAGGACGTATCAGATTGACTCATACTGTTCAAGTTTATAAAAGGGAATGGGTTTTTGATAGAATGAAGTTGAATCCTCCTGATCCTAATTATTTAAGAGCTAAACAAGTTCAATGTAAATTTGGTTCTGATTCAACCTTTATTACTACAACTATGCCTACTCCATTTGTTAAAGGCAATCCTCAGTTGACGTTTTTGAATTGTTATCAAAAAGTGTTTTTACCTGCTTTTTCGACTATGTTTATTGGTATTGTAAATGACGATGAAGTTGTGGAAGAGCCATTGAATAAACGATTTAAACTTTAAAAATGTATTTCGTTAATGTGTTTTTTAAATATATCATTATTTACAAGTGCTGTTTCTTTTCGTGCTTTTGATAAAATAAATAAAAGTTCTGGGTTTAATTTTGCATATTCCGATAATTCCTCCTCTTTTATCCAATCGAATAATGGTTTCCCTAAGAAGAGTATAACGCAGCGATTTTCAAAGGCTTTATACTCATTTGCGTGCCATTTGAGTATATCTTCTTTGTTTTCGCTGTTCATCGTTATCATTACCGGATGTGGATCCACAGGTAGAGGGTCCTTATATTTGATGTCCGTGGTAAGGGTGGGCGCACCTTCTAGCAGTTGTTTCATTAATTGTACAACACCAGCATGCTCGAATACAAATTTGTCGCATCTGTATACTATACAGTTAACTAAGGACTGTAGAAGGAAAGGCGATGGGTTTGCGCTCATTGGACAGTTCCAGTAACCTATTTCATATGGTTTAAAACCAGCATAAAGTAGGTTTCCTAGGAATGATTTACCTCCATCTGAAGTTCCACACAAAGTTAAACCTTTTTTTTTAAAATTTTCATTAAATATAAATCTTGCCAATAAAGTAATTAGTCTATTTACAGTAAGTAGATTTTGTTGTGCTACATTGCGCAAAATATATATGACCGCGCCAAGTCTACTTTTATCTGTGCATTCTACTATTCTACTTAATATAACATTTGAGTCTCCATACTGTAAATAGTTTTGTCGGAATACTGTTTTTTTACAACTTTCTAATTCTCCTGATGCCATATCTAGTTCCAGGAGTCTTAGAGTTGCACATTCCTTTAATTGTAAGTCATACTGTCTACTGTTCATTATTTTTCTATCTTTTAGATAGTTAATGAACAGTAATCGAGCTTGACTGCGTTTTGATTTTCTTTCTGTTCTTATTACATTAGTTGGCAAAGGTGCATTATTATTTATTAAATTATTATTAATGTGATTATACAATTCTTTCAAAATATTTAAGCACGTTATAGTAGTAGTTACTGCCATTAACGTGCTTAATTTCAATAGAGAATTTGCACGCGTCGCATGTGGAACCGTACCTTTTAATGTTGATTGTGTTGCAACCTCGACATCTGAATCTTCTTGATTTGAAGATTCGTCTTCGGATGGATAAGGATTGATTGTCGAAGTTGCGGTCTGTGGCTTGTAGAACTGGTACGGCCACCAGATAGTGGGTGTGCTCTTTTCCGTCATATTTTGAAGTTTTTCCGTCCCCGTATTCGCATTTGATATGCGTTTTCTTTTTGAGTGGCATGCATTGAGCGATTCCATTTGAGTGGTCGTACCATAATGCGTCATTTTCTTTTCCGGAGATTGTAATGTGCAGTAAATCGAATCCTCGTTGTAAACCTGAATTAAAAATGAATAATTCCTAAAGCAATAATTTTATTTATATTGTACATATTGATGATTTTATTTTAAGTTATAATTAATATATAATTACCGATTTATCTAGTTCAAACGATGTTGTTTCCATTATTGATTTTATAGATGTTTCGATTTCACTTTCTTTAATTACTTCATCGTCTTCGTCTGATATTTCAATAATATTTTTTTGTTTTTTTGGTGGTGGTTCAGACAGGTTTTCTGCTTGTTTGCTAGTGCATTGTCTTTCTTCTTCTGGTATAAGCAAACCGTCTAATTCCGAGTCTGTTAGAGGTTTCAATTCGTTAGCTTGTTTAGCGTAATGGTTAGCTTCTTCTGGGTCTTCTACTGTGTAAGAAAGTTGCATGAGTATTTCATAAGCTTCTGCCTGACCGTGGCTGATGTTAAGCATTTCCTTCAGTTCTTTGATATGTTTTTCTTTAGCCTCCTTTACAGCCTTTGGTACTTCTATTTTTTTCGATCTTTTTAGAATTTTAGTGTTTGGCATTTTTAATACTTCTCTTGTTGTAACTCAAAGTGCTTGGATTGTGTTATGTGTTTTTATTTTAAACGCTATTTATATTGTTTATTCTGTTAATCCTCTGTAATCTTTTTTTCTATTGGTTGAAAACTGGTTTTATTCAAGTTATCCTTGATAATACGAAAGATTTACAAAATATATACCATCCGACCGACCGACCATCCATCCCATCCCCACCGACCGCCGACCACTATGAGATCTCATAGTGAGTCGGCGGTCGGTGGGGATGGGATGGATGGTCGGTCGGTTGGATGGTATATATTTTGTAAATCTTTCGTACTAATGCTATACTAAGAGTTATACTAAGTTATACTAATGCTATTTCCATAAAATGGTTATTACTACTTTGAAATTATTACTACTTTGAAGTTTCTATGATGCTATTAACTATTATTGTTCTTTTTTAGAAAATTTAGAAAATAAATTAAACTTTTGTGCCAACACTGACATGGCATGTCACATGTTATAGTATGTAAAGGTTAAATTTTATTATGAGGATTACAGTTCTTATGAAAAAAAAAAAAAGAAGTTGAAGAGTATTGTTTGTAAATATATATTTTGTATTTTTTTAAATTTTCTGGCATCATTTTTAAAATTTTTATTTGCACACTTATAGCTGTCTTATCAATGTGTTTTTATAATAATGTTAAGTGTTTTTTTAATGTTTGTGTATGTGTTGATATGTGTTATATAATTGTTTTAAAAATGTGTTTAAATATGTATATGAGGTATATATATTTAACCTTATATACATATTTAAACACATTTATTGTGTTTATAGTTAGTACATATGTTTATATTATGTTTTTTCCGTGTTTTCAAAGTGCTGTGACTTGGTAAACGTGTAGAGGAAGATTTGTCAACTTTGCCAGCCAAGTGATGTACTTTTAACAGAGGGTTACACAATAGTTTTTAGTGTCAAACTGTTACTGCTTTAGGTCTTGCTGTTTTCATGCCTTTATTATTAAAGAATATTCTAAAAATACATAATAATGCATTTTAATAACATTTTGCGTATTGTTTTTAATTATGTTTTGTTATATATGAATATTATCTTACTTAAGTTATATTATATACATATATTAACTTATGGTGTGCGTTGTTGCTCTGATGTTTTTTTGTTATCTTTTGAGTTAATAGACATTTGGCTTAACTTCATGTTTGTGTCTGTTATTAAAAATTTTAAATAGGTAATTTTGTTACAAATCACTGCTTTTAATCATTTACTAAAAGGCAATACAAATTATTTTGCTATATATACAATTTGTTTTTTATCAATTTGATTTTTTGTCTTTAGCGCTGTTTACTACATGATTTTGCTATAAATATTTTGCAATCATGATGTTCCAGCATAAATTGCTATAATCGCTATCAGTCTCCCTTCATATAATGAAGTTGCAGTTGTATTTGTTGGTGTACAACCTGTTTCCAGGGAAGATGTTGTTTACCCAAGAGGTCATCCTCTTAAAACTCTATCAAGTGTGTCTGCCAACTTACATCCTATGGTTTATCCTCTATTTTTTCCTAAGGGTGATGCTGGTTGGCATAATCAATTGGTTCACAACCCTGAACGTGCTACATTGGTTAGAAATCATGTTACATTTTCTCTGTATTAGAATATAAACTTTCAGTTACACAATTTTTTTCTTCACTCTTTTATGGCAAAAAACTGTTTCAGCAATATGCTTTTGATGCGTATGTTAAAATCAAAGGCCAGCACCTTGCTTTCATCAGAAATAACCAAACCAAACTGAGAAGCAACCAGTATAATGTCTTACATGAGCATGTAAAGAATTAAATGCAATTGATAGGTTGTTAAAAGATATTTGCAACAACAACTTTCCATTCTGAGGAAAAATCATTCTTTTTGGTGTTGACTTAACGCAAATTCTGCCTGTTGTGAAAAGAGGACAACCAGCTGAGATAGTAGAATCGTGTATAAAATGTTCTTTGTGTTGGCAATTGGTGCAGAAGTTTGCATGAACTGAAAATATGAGAGTACAAGATGGGGAAGATGATTTTTCCCAATGGCTACTAAAACTTGGGAATGGAACAAAACCTGTCAAAGAGGAGGATCCTTATAAAATATGCATTAAAATACCAAATCAGTGCATTATTAGAGAAAATAAATTGATTTTTGAAAAGATTTTCGGAGATACTGATCAAAATGATTATTCTAAATGCGTGATTTTAACACCAACTAATGTTGATTCATTATCAATCAATGAAGAAGTGCTTGAATGTCTGCCGGGTGAGGTCAAAGTTTGTTTAAGTGCTGATCAAATTGATACTGATGACCTTAATGAAAGAAATGACTTTCCTGTTGATTGTTTGAATAGTTTAACTCCTTCACGTATGCCACCTCATTGTTTAAAGTTGAAAATTGGTTGTGTAATAATGCTACTTAGATATTTAGATCTCAAAGCTGGGTTATGCAATGGTACTCGAATGAAAGTTTGTGCTCTTTAAAATAATTATATTGATGCAGAGGATTTGACAGGTGTTTCTGGTGGTAAACGGGATTTTGTTCCTCAAAATCAGTTGGCTCCATCAGGTTCTAATATACCTTTTGTTCTGAAACGTCGTGAGTTTCCTGTCAGATTGGCTTACTCAATGACAATTAATAAAAGTCAAACATTTAATAGAGTTGGGGTATATCTCAAAAAAACCAATTTCTCTCATGGTCAACAATATGTTGCATGTTTAAGAATGAGAGCATTTAATAGTTTGTTTTTCAAAATTAATAAACATCTCATTCAAGGTGTGGTAGGTGAAAAGTGTTACACAAATAATGTTATATTTTCTAATGTTCTTAATTTATAGTCTTAAGATTTTTATTTTGAAAATTTACTGTTTGTAAGTTGTGAGCACATTTTGTTTGTACAAATTTATTTATTATTTTAATATATATATATATATATATATATATATATATATATATATATATATATATATATATATATATATATATATTATAGTTTTTGATAAATATATTTGTCATTTAATATTTTTATAAAATTTGTTTATATGTGTTATATAAAACCATATTTGTTTATAGTTGTATATATGTTTAAATTATATTGTTTCCATGTTTTCAAAGTGGTGTGACTTGGGATTATGTTGAGCGTGATTGATAACCTTGCCAGCCAAGCGATGTATTTATAGCAGAGCTGTGACTTGGCAGCATTTAGTGCCAGGCAATGTTACTGCTTTAGAGCTAAGTTGTGTTGTGTGGCCTTTTTAATTATTCTGGAAACACAATGTCTGTTAATGTTTAGCATAATGTGTATGAGAGAGTATGCAACCTTGATCTTTAAATCTAGGATGTTTTAATGTTCTAAGTTTGAAGTAATTGAATAACAAGTATTAAATATAAAAACAAATATACTTTATGTATTTATATGTTTAGTAAAAAAATTAGTTAACTTTAAATTGGTTTTCTAATTTTGACTTTCCTATTTTAATTTGGATTGTTATTTTCGCTAGATTTTAGGATGAAGAGTGTAAATATTCTATTGTTATGTGTTATTGTTGTGATGTTTTGTGTTCAAAATCATTTTTACCAATAAACAACTTCATGTTGGTGTCTATTGTAGTTTCATTATTGAAACTTAATGCTTTTATTTATATAAAGCCAAGACAACATTATGCTAAAAATGCAATTTATATCTTAATTTGATTTATATATATATATATATATATATATATATATATATATATATATATATATATATATATATTAGTATTGTTAATCCTTTTGTACTTCGAAATAGATTTTATAGTTAAGTTTTCGATAAATGTTTATATTAACTGCCATGTCAAAATAGGTTACTATAAATAGGTAAATGGGTTTTCAGTTTTTATGTGGTGTTTTTTTTTTTTTTTGGTTTTTTTTGGTTTTTTGTTTTTTTTTTTTGTTATGGTATTATAATTCCTTTTTTTTTTTCTTTAAGATTTACGATTGACGCATTTGTACGATTTATAAAAAAAAACCTGATTACCTTTTATTGTAAATTTTTGTCAGTTAAAATGATATAAGTAGATGCAATTAGTTCAATTTTAAAAAATCTTTATTTCATTCCTAATTATTTGTTTTACGTAACTTTGGGGATCTTTTTAAACTGGGGGGTTATAATTGTAGTTTTGCGCATTTGTCAAATATCGAGTTACTTAAATTTTATAAGGTGTTAAACTAATTAATTATCTTAGTTTGCATTTGCAACACTTTTGAGGAAAGAAAAAATTCTTATATATATTAAAAATAAAAAATTGTTATACATGTAAATCATTGTTTTACATTTTATTATTCTGGTAGAAGGTCTTCATCAAAAATTTGATAACTCTTAATAAAGATAAATGTTTTTAGACAAAAACGGGGAAGGGAGGTCCTTTATTATTGTCAAGTTATTAAAGAGAATTAAATTTCGAGTAATAAAAGGAATTTTTAATAAATGGTAGCAAATAACCGTTTACTAAAAATTATTGAAACAAAGAGGCCATATATAAAAATGGTCAGATTAGTGCCATAAATAGCAATAGTCAAATGGTCAGATATTTTGAATAAATTTATTTAGTTGTGTGCATCTAACGTTTTAAAGACAATTTCCTTTGTTAAAGAAACATGTATCTAGGGGATGCCAAAGAATTCATGTAAAATTTACGTTCGCTTTATATTAATCTTACTAATTAAAGTTCACGTTATAAAAATGTAACACGAATTTAGCTTTACTTTTTCGTCAATTTAAAGCATGAGGAAGAATATTATTTTGTGTCAGTAACTAAAAACGTATTGTTTTGAACTTAGTAATGTCGAGGAAAACGGTTCTGCCTTACACTGATATGACCTATTTCAGTTGTAAATTACTCAAATAATGTTAAATAATTGGTAAATTATTTTACCTCCACATATTTTTTCATTTGAA
Source organism: Hydra viridissima (assembly GCF_058129835.1). Taxonomy (NCBI): domain Eukaryota; kingdom Metazoa; phylum Cnidaria; class Hydrozoa; order Anthoathecata; family Hydridae; genus Hydra; species Hydra viridissima. Next base: position 7,080,558 of record NW_028324304.1, on the reverse strand, counting down.
GGCGTTTTTCTAAAAGGGTAATAGTTATGGTCTTGCAACTTTAAATTGTGGAAAACAGCCACTATAAATTAACAGACCGACCATAACCCGTATTACGGGTTGCTTTTTTGCTAGTAATGTATTAACTACATTTCATCGCTTACATTACGACATAGTTGACCAAGCAAGTGTATTATTATATAATATAATATTCAATGAGTAATATAAATATATTTACAATCTAACATATTACAATAACAAATTTTAATTTGAATCTTCTGAATCGGAAGTTGATGTTAAATTAGAAAAAATTTTATTTTTCACTGTCGAAAAACAAGATACTTTCTCGGTTGCAGTAGCTCTCGCCTTCCTTCCACCATTTCTATCGATTGCTCCGGCCAAAAAATGTACTTTCGCCTTTTGAATATCACTTTCTGTGGCTTGAGCAGTCGGGGGATTTCGCTTCAATGCGCCTGTAAAATTAAAACACATGATAACATAAATCTAAAATCAAACGATGTCATATTCTTAACTCGTATATTTATTCGGAGAATCATCCATTAACTGAAATTATGAAGTTAATTAATTTGTGGTTTATTTTTATTAAGTCAAACCTATTTTAAAAAACATTTAGGTATATACTTGGCATTTACTTACAGAAAAGGAAAAGAACAATAAATATACAACTTTTTTTTAATTGTTTTTTTACTTATTTATTATTATTTCTTTTTTTTTTTTTTCAGAAAATGTTTTACTACTGTTACTACTGTCCCTTACAAATGTTAGCCTATTTAACAGAACCGGATATGGTATTGTGACTCCATCTTAATAAAGATTACCTTCAAATGTTTATTAGCACCTCCTATCCTCCTTACCAACATTTTAGTAGAGATATTGTATAAGAACTTTTTTTCGAACTTGATAATGTTAACAAAAGATTTAAATGAATTAAAACTTTTTTAAATTTTCAATTCAAAGTTAAAAAAAAAAGATCTACATTCGATAACTAATCTGCAATTCAAATCACGGAAAGACTGTTTGTCTTTATCACCCTGACCTGTACAATTTAGTTTTTTGAGAACATCATTATGTAATAATGACAATAGCATTCTCTTCAATGCCTCTTTTAAGTTTTGCCCACCTTTAGAAGCAACTGCTCGTATCTAGATACATTAAGCAATAAAACAAGCAACAAAACATATAAGATAAAGTGTTTTCAAAATGAAACTTTTGACGATTAGCACAAAAAATATATTAACTTGACAACATACATTTAATTTAATTAGAAATTTAGATTTTTATTTTCAAACTTTTGCTTTTTTACTGCCAATTTAGTTTTAGAAAAGAGAAATAAAGATTAAATGTGTTTAGCATTAAAGTTTTCTTGTTTTGCAAAATTTTTGTAGTGAACTTCAATAAACTAATAGAAACTTTATATTTTCTTTTAAATAATCAAAATAAATAAAAAAATAAAGTGTAAAAATTAAGGTCAGTTAAATGAGTGAGCAACTTACAAGCTTTTTCATTGTTATTTTTTCGTTTTCAAGTGTCTTCTCAAGTTGCATTAACTGAGCCATATTGCATAAGGGAAGTTTAAGAATATCAAAAATGTTTTGGTCATCTTCATGAACTTCACCATTAGCAATATTCTGCAGCATGGCTGTGTTGTATGCAAACTCTTTTCTCAGATTTGCCACATCCTCTTTGAGTTCGACTAATATTGAAACTATTTTGTTTGTCACAGCTGATGGCAACATTTCTTGTGATTTCTGCTCCTCATCTATAAGATTTATTTTAGATTTTATGGCAGGAGGCGTGAATGAAAGTAGTGGAGTTAGCATTTGTGCACTTACAGGTTTTGATGGTTTAAGTTGCATGGATGTTCCAGAGGGAAATTTTTTTGGCGTAACCGGAGCTGGTGTCAACAATTTAACTTTTTTAGAAATTGCAATAGATTCTTCCACAAAGAATTCTGTTTCGCTGTGCTCATCAGGATATAAAACTGCTCTTCACATAAAATAAAGAAAACAAAAATACTTAGGATTTAAAACCATAAAATTTTATTTACAAAAAAGTATAAATTTTCTACTATTAAGTACCGCTTTGGATGTAGCCTAGTATTTGATTCTGAATCACTCTGTAGATCAGATGTTATGGTAGCTTTTTCAAGTTGAGATTGTGCCTTGTTGTAAGAACCTAAAATACCACTCCTTAGTTACACTCTTATAACAACACTATCAATATTATAACTACAGTATAAAACTATCACTATTTCTTTTGTATAATAAATTATAACTTTTTGTACAATAATGCAGGTTATATCTTAAGCACATTATGTACATATGTGACTGACCTATTTTTTTAATAACTCGAATGGCATGTTTTGGCCAATTTTCATTAGGGGCTTCACATTCTTTGATAGCCTTATTTACTCTGCCTTTTGAGGTATATGGTGGCCAAAAGCAAAGTTCATTATTAATTAAATATGTTTCTGGCAATATTGCAACAGCATCTTCTTCATTCTTAAAAGCAACAATAAGAAACTGATGGAGATCCATTCTAAAGTTTAAAAAAAAATAATGCTCAGTATAAGAAATACAACTGCTATTTTATTTTTCTGATGTATAAAATTTTCAAAAGATTTTCAAATGATACAATTATTAGAATATAATTTCAAAGATTAAAAATTTATTTTGAAGAAAAATTAAAATTACTAAAATGAAAGTTTAGAGAAAGAGACTTATTTCATTAAAAATAAGATTAAGATTGTTACAATATTATAATTACACAATCATTATGTTATTTTACAACAATATTGATGTTACAATTATACTCCTTAACAGAAATTGTGTAATAGTGTAAATTTATATACCTTTACACACACACACACAAACACACACGCATATATATATGTGTGTGTGTGTGTGTGTGTGTGTGTGTGTGTGTGTGTATATACATGAATATATACATATATATGTATGTAGCAGCAGCAGCAGCAGCAGTAGTAGTAAATTACAAATTAATAAAAAAAACAAATAAGAGTAAAATATAAAAAATAAGCAATAAAATGACAACCCTTAAAAGCACCTTTTCTAGATGGCTTTAAAGATAGATGGATAATGAAAAATATTTTTTTTTTTATATATACAGGTTAAAAATAAGGAAGTCAGACAGATTGATAATCTATGGCAATAACAAAAGTAATTAAATAATAATAGTATAACTATTTTTCAGATAAATTACTTAAGTTAATTTCAAAGTGCTGCAATAAAACAAATGATTAGAGGTACTTAATAAATAATTTTATCATTTTTCTAACAAAACAAAAAATGAGTTGAAAGAATTTCAAATCTTTAAATACCCCTTTATAAAAAAAATGAATGAAAGTCTTTTAATAAATCAAACAATAATTAAAATACTTTTCATCCCATGTGAATATGGTACTTCCATTTATACATATATGCATATGTATATACATAAACGCAAATATATACATTTATATGTAATATTCAGAATGGCACATAAAATCAAAATTGCTTACACTGAATTTCAATAACTAACTCTTCATATATTGCTATTAAAATACTAAACTTATTAAAACAAACTTATTACAATTTGTTTAAAAAAAAAAAAATTAACATATGTCTTCAAGTCAAGGATAGTCGAAGCATGTGCAATATAAGACTAAAAATAAACTTATTCAACTAAAACTGTGTAGCAAAGGTATAGTAACAAAGTAAGCTTTGTAAGGGAGTAAAACACATTTTTGTTTTATTTCTGATAATAAAACATATGAAAGATGCTTAGCTAAAGAAGATACCATAAAAATATCAAGGATATCTGAATTGCATGGGTAGTTGAAAAAGTTCTCAACACTTTCAAAATTGCTGCACACCAGATAAATTTGACCACAACAACTTTTAATATTATTTTTAACTAGAACTATAGAGCCAGTTTTAATTTTAAAACAATTGTCACCTTGTGAAACTTTAATACAAAATTTGTTTGTATAGAGCTCTTTGTGTTGAGTCTGCACATTTATATTTTCACTATTGCACAAAGGTCCATCAAAATGTTCTTTTCTTAACTGAAAAAGTGTGCTATTAGTTTGACTATTGATTGACTCTGCAAGATGTTGTTCTGATAGCCTTCTTATAACTTGTTGCAAAGGCAAGTGTGGTTTTCTTACAAGTTTCTTAAGATTTGATAAATAACTTTCAAAAGGAAAGGCTGAAAAATTGTCTAGTGGACCATATTGTTTTGCATCTTGTGCTAAATGCACTAGCCCATGCATGTTATAAGTTACAACTTCAGGTCCAAATAAACTTGAAGAGTGTTCCACATAAAGTACTAGCAAACTATGTGCATAATCAACATATTTGTGACACAATAAATGACTAAGAAGAATAGTCATTCCGACACAAAAAAGCTTAAAATTGTTGTACAAGGAATCTCGAAAGCAAACCATACCAGTATACAATAGAAGTTGTCGAAATTCTGTAGCTTTCCAGCGTTTAAAATCAGAAAATGCTCTTGGTTTTAGAGCAAATTCTGAACATATATTTGTCTTTAAATGAAGCAACTTTTCTGATAAATCTAATACTGTACGTGAACCGAGACGTGTTTTTAAAGGACCTTTAATTAACAAATACACAAATTTACGCATAATACCCAGGCATGACAAATGCATATAATCACCTGGGACTTGTGATATCAAACCAATAGAGGTTTGAGCTAGAGGGCTCACACAAATGTGATGCTTACAATCTGACATATTAGCGAATGATGCATCTGTTCTTAATGTTGCAGCAGTTTCAGGAAAAGTTACTCTTCCATTATATACACCACGCTGCTCACATTTATCGCAGCCATGATATGCATTATGACCTTTAGTGCATTTTACAAATACTCTTGCTGGGGTGTCAAAAATAATTGCAGAAATTCTAAATGAATAATTTTGACTGTTAATTGTGATACCATTTTTGTACAGTTCATTAACTTCTAAGACAAAGTCAGATAAGAAAGCTATAATGTTTTTAGGTTTGCAATTGTTACAGTACAGTGCAATAACAAATGGTTTTTTATTACATTGCAATATTCCATCAAACTTTTCCATATCTGCATGCTTGAACCTTTAAAAAGAGGCAAGCCATCAAAATTGACTTGAATTGTTACAGTCTTATCTGTAAAACATTCTGTACTTTCAGATAAAAGTCCATTTTTTATGCCTAAGTAAGAATAGGAATTTTCAAAAACTTCAACCTTTAATTGTTCAGTTTTTAGAATAGTTTTGGGACTTTTTGGTAAGCCATGAAGTGATTTGCGCAATATAATCAATAAATCACCCAAAGCTGCATGTGTAATTTTGTGCCTAGTTGCCCAACTAGTCAAATCATTAACTAGGACATTTATAACATTTGACTTGTCTATGGATAGAATTGATTCTGAACTAGTTGATTTTTCATCATTGGTTTTCCAAATTTCATCAGAGCTGTTGACACAATCATGAAAAACTGAATTTAAAGAAAAAATAGATGTGTCAATAGGTTCATAACTCTCCGGAGTAGCATCAAACTTTGAGTTATTGCAGTTCATATTTAAAGGCAATGAATTATCTTCCAAAACAAAACTATTAGCTTCAGCGATTTCATCGAAAATAGTTGCAACATTTTTTTGAATCTTCCTTCGTTTAGTCCAGTAGCCAGGGCCGCCAAGAGCCTTCAAGCCGCCCGGGACAAAACCTTTTTTGGCGCCCTTATAGATTTCGTTTCATATATATACTTAGCATAGAAGCAAAAAAGTACATTATGCCCTCATAGCTACTTTAACTTTATTTCATTTTTTGCTAACTAACCGCAGCATAAACAATTCCTAACCTAAATAAAATTTTTGAGCTTTTTTCGAGGCAAAATTAAAAATAACTTCATCATATGAAAATGATTTCGCGAGATCATTTTCAATAGACGACATCATAAGATTTGAAAGTCGCTCTTGTCCCATGGTGGCTCTGAAATGGTTTTTTATAATCTTAAGTTTACTAAAAGATCTTTCACCCTCTGCAACGGATATTGGCATTGTGTGAAAAATGATTAATTTTGAAAATACTCGTAAATTGCTTCGAAAATTATATATATATATATATATATATATATATATATATATATATATATATATATATATATATATATATATATATATATATATATATATATATATATATTTCTACTAAATCACCTTCAAATCAGTATTTTGATTAGTAGCTTTGTAAAATCGACGTAATTCTTGGAGCATTTGTTTATTTTTTTCACATTCTTTTACCCTTTTGGAAGCCAATGCCCTATTTTGGGCTCCAGAAAGTTTTTTACGATTCATTATTAACAGCTACTGTAAACAACCGTACACATCAATAAGATAATAGCATTGTCAAATACGCAAACTCATCAAAAAATTATAAACTCAATGTCAAAAAGCTAATGTCATGAATCAATATTTCAATAGTTAAATAAAAATCTTAAACATGAATTACCATAAATAAGTTGATCGTAAAGAGTTGAAAAATATTTACTATTACTTTCTAAATTCTGAATAGAATTATTTCTAAATTGTATTCACAGTTTGTTATTTTTTCGAGGAAACTGTCCCTTTGGCCCCCCCCCCCCAACTCTCGGCGGCCCTGCCAGTAGCTCATTTTTAACCTAACAATACAATAAAAAACTTGTTTCGCTTCACAAAATAATTAATTTTCATCAATTTTTCTAAAAAATTTTGAAAAACACAAATTTCTGTTTAATAGAATATAATCGTCAAAAGATTTTAAAGTAATGAAGTAAAAGAAAACAGACTAGAACAGTATCTCGCCTGCAAATATTTTTTAACAAATAAAGAATCTGAGAATATTTATATGAAACGTTAAAAACAAGATGGATGCGAGAACTAAAGTTTTTTCAAATTGCACTAAGGTCAATTCAAATTGGTTCGGCAATGGTCGGCCGATTTTGGCCCAATGTCTATTCATCTGCTCCAGCAAACCATTAATGGCCTGCTATTGGTATTATCGCGGCTAACCTGCACAGGCAATGTTATAAAGGCTTGGCAATGGCCCTGTTACGGCTTGCCAGGGCTGGTAATCCACGAACGGAACTTTACCGGTCCTTTAATGAATTCGCTGGCATAGGCTAGCCATTATCGGACCAGTATATACTTGCTGTCTGGGAGCATTTATTTCTGGTGTTCTTTTTACTCTGAGATCTCCAACTTGAGTTACCTCATCTCCTAATCTTCGTATGTTCAGAATTCTGTTTACAGCTTCTTTTTTTTTTCTTCTGCGTTTTTGCTACAAAACATGGATTGTAAAATTGCTTCAGAATGTGCATACCACGCTGATCGTCTAATTGTTGGCATAACAATATCTAAAATATTTTTACTCTGAGTTCTAAGTAACTCAAGTTAATACAAGACATGTATAAGTCCCTCAACCCAACTTGAATGAACTTTAATATTAAACCAGTTAGGTTTATAAATACTAACAATAATATTCACAATTATTTTTAAATTATCTAGATTTGTACTAGTAAGGCCATGATTAGACACCCAAATTCTGCAAAATTGAATTGCTGTTGTTAGCCATCTACTGTGACAGACTTGTCCGATTTAAAGCATTGCTAACCTGATAGGCAGACCTCCAGCCTTTATTGCTTGACAAATTTGATAAGCATAACTTTGGTCAGTGCTTAAATCATTAACAATCTTCTGACTGAGATGAATCAAAGGAAGACCTAAATTTATTTTAACAAAGTCGGTATTGATTTCAATCTCAGATCCTGTGTCAAGCATTTTTCCAAGTGGTCCAGACCATTTATTATGAGAAAGCATTAGACCATCTAAATGTTCATTTAAATGTCTTAACCCTAATTCACCAGTATGTAGATTATAAACAATCCAAACTAATCTTCTATTTAACTTTTTTTCTACCCATTGCATGACTCTGCTGAAAATCTCATGGCTATTGGAGGATATAGCACAAATGTCCACCAGTATTGACATTTGTGCTATCTCCTCTAATAGCCATGAGATTTTGATTTTCATTTTTACTGTTTAACCAGTCAACTATGTAATCTGCAATAGCTTCACCATTTTTTTTTTATTATTGATCATATCTGAAACAAAATGAAAAAGATAGTCACCACCAGGGTCTTTTACAACAGAGTAATGTTCTTCTTTAATCAGACTAGTAAAACTTCTTTTATTTACCTCTATAAACATTTTTGTAGCATCTACTCTCCCGTCAAAAAAGAGACATGACAGGGTTTTTTTTCTGGGTCTACCTCAAATTGATTGTCTAGTTATTTTGCCAATTTTTCCTGAGCCCTTTTTACCTTGTTATGATCTATAGTAAGATGGCAATCATTCTTGCTTTTAATAATTGCATTTATCAAAGCTGCTGTAGCTATTTCAACTGTTTCTCTTAAACTGTGTCTCATACTAGCCAGAGCAATATTTTCAATACTCATAGTATAATAAATTGAACATGTTTGATTCAGAGAAGATTTACATTGAGTTTGATTATCAACTTGGATTGTTTTCTGACCACTGCCATCTTTAAATGATGAAGAGCTGTTTATACAAATTGTTTGAAAATTATCATTATACTCATAATCCTTAAAAATAAAATAAATTGTTTATATTTTTAATCTGTATTTAAACTAAAGTGTATGCAACTAAGAGATTAAAACTTACTTGCTCAATATGTGGCAATAAAAGAGCCGAGGATTAACTCTTCAGCATGCAATTGATTTGTTTTATTTGATTGAACGTTTAATCTTGCTTTAAAATAAGTAATATATATATATATATATATATATATATATATATATATATATATATATATATATATATATATATATATATTTATGATTAGTAAAAGACTTCTTCACTCGAGAGTGCTCAATAGCCTGCTGGCAAGAGCAATTACATAGAAGATACAGCAAAGGATGACAACTTTGTTGGTACTTAAAGTTTCATACCGGCGTGCCGGCAATCATCAGCCAAAATACATAATGAAAAAAACGTTACAAAAAGAGAACATTAAAGAAAAACGAAAAAACCGTTAAAAATGTCGTTAAAAAAGAATTGTTCTTATTAATGGCTTCAAATTAGTCTTTACTGTCAAATGACGCAAGCATGTATTTATTCATATGCCTACACTTACTAACCAGCTCTTGCTTTTTATTTAATAAATTTGCGCCTCTATAGATGGCAATTTCAGTTTTTTCATTTAAACATAGAGCGCATCTTCTTGTGCTTGGTTGATAAGGTTGGCATTTCCTGATTATACTCCATTTAATAAAATAACATAAGTATAATCGAAAGCGTAACATTATATGGTTCAACCCACCATTTAGCAAAAATGTGATCACAAAAGTTGGCAAATCATTTCTTAATTTGGTAGACAAACATTTTCCATCTAAGCATATTTTGAACAAAATATTCAATAGAAACACTTTGAAAGTCAGTTACAGCTGCATGCCGAATTTAAAATCTATAATAAACTGGCATAACCAAAAAATCATCGAAGATATTGAAGATCAAAATAAGAAATCCTGCAATTGTATCAACAGGTTGCATTGTCCACTAAATCAACTTTGCCTAACAGAAAACATGCTTTACAAAGCTGTTATTTCTTCAGACCTTCCGAACTATTTAGATAAAATATATATTGGCATAAGTGAACCGCCTTTTAAATTACGTTATGCAAACCACATTAAGTCGTTCAATACTGTAAAATACAAAAACGACACCGAGCTATCCAAGGAAGTGTGGCGCATAAAAGAAAAAAACGGAAAACCTTTTATTAAATGGAGTATAATCAGGAAATGCCAACCTTATCAACCAAGCACAAGAAGATGCGCTCTATGTTTAAATGAAAAAACTGAAATTGCCATCTATAGAGGCGCAAATTTATTAAATAAAAAGCAAGAGCTGGTTAGTAAGTGTAGGCATATGAATAAATACATGCTTGCGTCATTTGACAGTAAAGACTAATTTGAAGCCATTAATAAGAACAATTCTTTTTTAACGACATTTTTAACGGTTTTTTCGTTTTTCTTTAATGTTCTCTTTTTGTAACGTTTTTTTCATTATGTATTTTGGCTGATGATTGCCGGCACGCCGGTATGAAACTTTAAGTACCAACAAAGTTGTCATCCTTTGCTGTATCTTCTATATATATATATATATATATATATATATATATATATATATATATATATATATATATATATATATATATATATATATATATATATATATATATATATATATATATATATATATATATATATACACACACATACAGTGGTTTTCATAAATTTAGACGCACTCATTTTTTTTTACGTATATGTAAGAAAATGCTAAAATTAAAAATAAAATAAAAGTGCTATCGCAATGTTTGATATATAATTTAGTAGAGGAAGTGAAACTCTATTATAAAGTACCTTCATTTTTTTTACAAAATGTTTATTACTTATTCTATACCAATTAACACACAAAAAGTTAATTGATAAGCTAGATTTTATTTTATTCATAAATTAAGACGCACAATCAAAAGTCTTATATCTTGTTAATTGATAGTTAATTAATAGTTTTTTTCCCATATTTCTCATTAAAAGGCCTAAATTAATTGTATTTGTCAAAAAACCTTATATAAATATGACTTACCTGGAAATAGTTAATCGTTATTTACATAAACAAAAGTTAAGTTAGTTTTGCACTAAAACGACGCAAAAAATGGGCAAAAGACGTATCACTCAGGGTGAAAAATGGTAAATTATTGCTCACATCAAAGAAGGAACCAAAAGTAATAGAGAAATTGACAGGTTAGTTAGAGTTTCTGAGAAATGCATTCGGACAACGAAGCAAAACTTTCTTCACACTGGTTGTGCCAGCGAGAAAACGATGCCAGGTAGACCCTTGTCAACCACCAGAAAGAACGATAGTGCCCTTCCTAGAGCTGTCAGAGCTTATCCAAGAATTAGTTACAAAGAATTGACCACAGATTTCAATACAACGCGAAATACATTTATTTCTCAAATCACAGTCCGTCGAATACTTATCAGATACAAGATTGGAGTCTACTCTGCTTTGAAGAAACCGCTCCTGCGTCCTTATGATAAACAAAGGAGACTAAAATGGTGTCGAGAAAGAAGGCAATGGACAATAGAACAATGGAAAAACATTATGTGGAGTGATGAGAGTAACTTTGAGCTTATCAATCGCAAATCTAACATAACAGTCAAAAGAATGGCTCACGAAAAGTAATATGCCAGGTACATCAGACCTGGCATATTACTTTTCGTGAGTTTTCATTCTTTTGACTGTTATGTTAGATTTGCGATTGATAAGCTCAAAGTTACTCTCATCACCAGTGATGAGAGTAACTTTGAACTTTTGAGTAATATGCCAGGTACATCAGACCTGGCATATTACTTTTCGTGAGTTTTCATTCTTTTGAATTTATTCAAAAGAATGAAAACTCACGAAAGGTGTTGGTATGTGCCAAACATACACCGGAAGAATCAACTCCAGAATATACGTAGAAGTACTGAAAAACAACCTAATTCCATCAATTGACCTGCTTATGCTCAATGATAAACCATGGAAACTTCAACAAGATGGCGCTACTGCACATACTGCATTCTATACAAAGGAGTGGTTCAACGATAATAATATCAAGACAATACCGTGGCCTCCATACTCACCTGATTTGAACCCAATTGAAAACATTTGGGCTTGGATTGACCGTAATTGGCAAAGGTTCAAACTTCCACACTTGGCCAGCTGAAGGACACCTTTAAGTACCTGTATAGGGTCTTAAAAGCGATTTGCAAAAATCTTGTTGAGCCTTTACCTAGAAGAGTTCTTAGTTGTATTAAAGCAAAAGGTGGATGCACAAAATATTGATTTGTTCATAAATTAGGCCTCCTAATGTATCGTGCGTCTAAATTTATGAATAGTTTTTTTTTGTTTTATCTTTTTAATGTAGTTGAACCTAATTATTACTTAGTATTTGTATATTTTTGTAAATTTTTTGTAAATTTTGTATTCTGTATGTATTTATCTAATAAATAGAAAAAAAACTAAACCGAAATCTTTTTTCGTTATTGTTTTATCGTTAAAAAACATAAAACTTCTATCCTTAAATATGAGTGCGTCTAAGTTTATGAAAACCACTATATACATATATATATATATATATATATATATATATATATATATATATATATATATATATATATATATATATATATATATATATATATATATATATATATATATATATATATATATATATATATATATATATTTGGCCGGATCATAACTTAAAAAAATTTGGAAAATTACTTCGGGAATTTCCAGTAATTGGCTCTCAAATACGCTGAATGCAATGCTGCAAACCGTTTTTCGCTACTACTTTGCTATACTTTGTATTTTTACCTTTGAAGTTTTCAAATAAATTAACTTAAAAACGTTCGTTTTTTACATAATTTATTGATTGAATTTATAATAAAATTCAAATTATTTGAACAGTCAAAACAATATATCATTAGCAAACGTTGATTAGAAACTATACTTAAATGTTCTTAAATTCAGATTTTGTGTCAAAGTGAGGCATCAACTTGCGGCGCTCCAGTTGAACCCGAATATAGCCATCACGATTTTCATGACCATAAACTTTAGATGCTGATTCAGTCCAATATTTGTACAGTTGGAATATGTTTTGTCAGAACAGGTTCCAAGCGGGGCTGTGTTTGCCAGTCAATCAGTTCTTCATAACTAGTCGCTTGAAATCGTATCTCAGGGAGTTGAAATTTTCGATTTGGTATGTCATCTTCACGAGCACGAAGAATTCTCTTCAACGCAAGCTTACGGATCACTTGACGGTTGCCTTTGAGCATAGCCAGAATAATGCTCTCGATATGAGCCGGGTAGCTATTGCGCTTCAAAACTTGCTGAACAATTATTCGATAACGCACAGGAAGAAATCGTGATGTTTCTATCATTTTATAATAGTGTGGAGCAGCATTCCAGCAGTTTGAATGTTTCTTAATGTCAAACCAAACAACCGCATATGAATTCACAATAAATTTAGCCAAAAGTATTAGTTCATTTGATGGATCTTCAGTAGATATATAGAGGCGTAGAACACGGTTTGCTAGTGTCAACCACCTTGCATGGTTTAGTCGCCCAGGTGTTCTAGAATTAAATCTATCTGGTACAACACCTGTCTTCACCGCATTAACAATTTCGAAAAAGTACAGTTGATCACTGCTTAACAACTGCTTATTGCATATAATAGGTTCACCAACAAGTATGGCAAAGCTGACTATGGGTTTCTTAACAGACATTGAAATAGACTTGCCAATTGGTCCATTAAATGAATGGGGTCCAGTTGTTGCACCATCTAAGGAGTGAAAAAGATGTCGCAAAGGAAGCTCGTTCAGATGTAAAAGACAAATGGACCAGTGCAGTGGTCGACCAAGTTCAATTTCCATTCTGCGTATAACTCCATTGTTTAAACCAGTATTAACGTTAGTTGAATCAGAACCAATACAAACAAGGTTCGTGCAGTCAACAGTATCAATTATTGAATCTGCAATGGATTTGGCTGATCCACTTGTTGGCGTACAATGATCAACATACTTTGAATTTGGCTCTGATAAAATGGAAATATGTGCCTCAGAAATCACAGTCTGCCTATCCCCCTCAAGTTTTAAAGTCTGATCTTTCCTTCCATCAAAATACAATCCAGTAATTCTACAATCAGCATTTTTACAGGATGTTCTCAGTAGTTTTCGTTCTCTGCGAATTTAAATTCCGATCCATTGGCCCCATATGTTCTATACCAAAATCAACCAGAGTTGCTGATACAATCGCGGCAACTGCTCTATCTGATATGCCAAAACCATCTGCTTGTAGAGCAATATTTTTTAAACAACGGTTTTTCAGACGAGTTGATGTGACTTCGGTATCGACATCTGATACGGAAGGGGAATAAGTTTCGGTGTCAGAATTGTTGTCTGTTTCATTATCTGATTCATTATCAGATGCATCAACGACTCTGGCACACTTAACTGCAGTCTCTTCCTTTGATAATGAAACAGATTTTCGTTTTAAACGCCTCTCAGCACGTGCGGATTCCTTCTTGTCGATTCCAGCTATTCTGCCAACACGTATAGTGCGTTGATCAGTTAGGAAGTCATGCTCAATTGCTGGCACCTTCAGAACCATTGGACAGCAACAAGACGAAAGTTCTTTGCATTTACACGAAAAAATGTCAAACAATGTGTCAAGATCTTTTTCTATTTCATCTTGTTTGACTGTTGCAGACTTTGATCGAATCACTTTCTGAACATTGCCTATGTACTTCTCCAGCTGTAATTCTATGCCTCGAAGACTTATAGTAGGAACTGATGCTTTAATCCATATCTGAGAAAGTTTCTCTGCTAGTTTCTTACAAACAGACCGTAGTGGTTCAGTTTCATAATTCTTCTCAGACAAGTATGCTTTGCCTACTTGCTTGTGGGTTGGTAAGCAAAAATTGGGTAATTCACGACCTTCTCCAAAAAGTATATGACGATTCTTTGAAGCTTTAGATCTTGAAATCATTATTGTTTTACAATTTTATAACATATCAGAATTTCAGTTAATTTCTAAAAATACAAGATGAGACGGATAAATTCTGCAATCAGTTGATAAAAGCAGATATTAATAAACAATCATATAAAAATAGAATAATATAATAATACTAATATAATAATATAAAGTTATAATAGCGTTGGAGTTAATCATATCATTAGGGTTAATTTAGTTAGGTAGGTATAGGTTTGGGTCAATTTCATAACCTTGGGATTATATCTAGTATTAGGGTTAAATGCATGTTTCAGTTAATGCATGTACTAAAGTAAATATACTTAGCATATAAAACCTTAAAACTTAAAAATGCAAAGTATAATCAATTCTTTAGAAATATTTTTTTTGTAAATATTAAACAACACCATTTCACGCCACTTTTCACAAATTCTAAAAAAAAATATTTTTTATGATCCGGCCTATTATATATATATATATATATATATATATATATATATATATATATATATATATATATATATATATATATATATATATATATATATATATATATAGTTCCTTCTCTACTGAGTGACCAAAGTGAATTAAGAGATATCTGTGATGTTTTTTTTTTTAACTAGCAATTAGAGAGGCTTTAAGTTCACTATTTTTATATCAGTGGAAAGCAAATAGTAATTTTTTGCTAGTTGATGTAAATAAACTTCGTCTTTGCTAACTGTTCGACATTTGGCTTTAAAGACCGGTTTTTAAAGCTAAATGTCGAATAGTTAGCACATTTAACGTGGTCGACCACGTTAAGTCTTAGAGACTTGATGAAAAAAAAATAAGCTCCGGTATAAATTAATCAAAATGAAGATAACAGCAGTTGAACCCATGATAATAACAGGAGAGATGAATTTACCATCAATACCTTACACATTTTACACTTGCAGATTAACACAAAAGGAGAATAGACTTGCTTACTCCTTAAAAAAACTATTATGAAGCAATTAATTCAATTCAGAGTTAGTTAGTATTTAGAAAAATTAATATTCGCTATTTATTGGCAACTTATTGGCAACTTATTAGCAACTTATTACAATTTATTTGCAACTTATTGGCAACTCATTACCAATTTATAGGCAACTTATTGACAATTTATGGGAAAGTTATTGGCAACTTATTGGCAATTTATTGGCAACTTATTGGCAATTTATTGGCAACTTATTGGCAATTTATTGGCGATTTATTTGGCAACTTATTGGCAATATAATGGCAATTTATTGGCAATTTATTGGCAATTTATTGGCAATTTATTGGCAATTTATTGGCAATTTATCGGCAATTTATTGGCAGTTTATTGGCAGTTTATTGGCAGTTTATTGGCAATTTATTGGAAATAACAAAATTTATTAAAGCAATGACAATTAAAATAAACAAAAAAAAAACAAGCGCTCAAAATCGACCTGAATACATTTTCTTACACGCTTTGGAAAATTTTTGACGATGGCCGCGCATTGTTCAACCGTTATCTCGTACCAGGTGCAGCTATGAGCCGTTTTCAGTACTTCCTCGTTGGCCTATCTTGTTTCCGAGAATTTTTCTTCCAGGATACACGAAACGGGTTATGATCCCGCGAACTAGGCGGCCACACTTCTTCGCCCCAAAAGCCGGACAACAACTCCTCGCAGACGGCGATTTTCGAAATAGCAGAATTCACCGGCGCACTCTGAATCACGAAGCAGAAATTGCTTTTTAAGGTTTTCCTTTTTTATTTGCATTCAGTTTTTGTTTCTTTATAAAAAAGAGTATTTTTATTTTTTTTCAAACTTTGAATATTTAAAGGGTGTTTTTAAGGTGTAAAAAACCTGACATTTTTGTTAAAATCCTTTCAAACTTATATGATAAGCGTTAATATTCTATATTAAATTTATGCGAAATTAAAATAATCATATATTTAATTGAATGTAAAACTAGAAAATGAAAAAAAAAGGTTTTTGCATTATATTTTATGTTGCTTTTTTGATTTCTTAAACATTGATTGTTCTAAGCATGTGGTAAACAGGGGTTGCCTCGTGTTTTTTTAATAAAATATAGCTAGACTTGCAAGCCATTGGTAAATAGAACAGGTGGCTGGCTCACAAGTTCAAGTGGCTGGATAGCCAGCTAGCCACTAAAAAAAAACACAAAAGTAACTGCGGCTGGCTTATAAAGAATGAGGCTGGTTAGCCGGCTGAAAGTGGAAAATATCCTCTCTTGTTTTTAGTTATTACTAAATTTGTAACACACCCCTAAATTATTTCACAGCAAATTAATGTTTTCGTGTATAAAAATAATCATATTCATATTAGTTGGTTCCAGTAAACTTCTGCGAGAATTAACAATCAATCCAGCAGTTGAAAACATGGATTCTACTGCTACACTACTTGATGGAATACATAAGTATTCATTCACCAATAGGGATTGCGATTTCCCGGACTTTTTCCATTCCCGGGATAGCGGGAATTATTTACATTGTTCCCGGGATCCCGGGAAAATCCCGGGAAAATCTTCATCAGAGAAAATATAAATAACTAAATACACTTTTCTATTTTTCTATTTATTTTTTGTAACTGTTTACAACTTTAAAGTGATTTCTGAGAAAAACCAGTGCATCGAGATGAATGTCGATCAATCTAGTTCTATAGTTGGTAAAAAAAAATCCAGTTGAACTAAACACCCTTTCAGCCTCTACACTGGAAGGACGAATAGTTAAAAGCGCATTATAAAGCATATCTAAGTTATGCGAATTTTTATTAGTAGCTTCAAACAGATTGAATTCTTGACGCATAATTGATTTATTGCACTTGACTTCAAAAACATCTTTTTTTTTTACAAATTTTTCTAATCTGGCAGCCATAGATTCAGATAACTGATTTATATCAATAATACTATTGTTAAGTTTTCTATCGCTATCTTTTTCTTTTGCTATATTTTCAATTATGGGAAAAAGTCGACCAGCTATTTCAATCGCTAAATTTATCATAACTGCTTTAGATGGCATGCTAAATAAGTCATCATCCATATCATTTTTTGAAGATTGTGGATTATCTAAAAATTTTAGTAAACCAACAAGATCTTTTTTTCTTCTTTGACATATTCTTTCAATTAAAGCATTTTTAAGATCTTTTGCTAGGTAGCAATCTTGAACATCAAGTTCTTTAACCATAAATTTTAATGTGTCATCAGCTGTTAATAAAGTTGCTTCCCTTCTGCAAATCATTTCAGAACCTAAGACAATAAGTTCCAGACTTTTTGCTAAATTTTCAATTACTGTAAGTTCATCATCAGACAACATTAGGTTTTCTAAACTGAAATCCACGAGAGATTTAAAAACTGCTTTTTTAACTTTAATAAATCTTTGAATCATGGTCGACATTGAATTCCAACGAGTTTTTGAATCCAAAATTAGCACTAGCTCTTGTCCAAATTCATTTTTAGAATAACGCTTTAAAGAATCCATTTTTAAAGGAGATCTTTTAAAAGTTACAAGTATTTTTCTAACTTTAACAAGAACTTTATGAAGCTCAGGAACAAGATCAGGAACTTGGTCACTAATTTCATTTTGCTGATCCTCCTCCTCATCATAATCATCGTCATCATCAAAGGCATCATCTTCAATATCTTTGTCATTAGTACTTTGATTATTATTTTTACCTTTTTTTTTATATATTACATCAACAACGGCTAAATGTATTGCTTGTGCAAAACAAAGTTGATATTCAGAAGGCGAAGTATATCCTAATTTTTCCATAACAGAAGCACCATCAGTTGTTATGCAAACTACATCATTTGTAAGACTTACATTAAACATGTTTAATTTTTTGATGAGTAGTTCTAGGCAATCATTTGAATTGTGCGATCCTAACATTCGCTCTAATCCAAGATTAATAAAGCCTTCATTAAAGTAAAGATTTATATTCATAAATCTTCTGCCATGTTTTGAATATTCATCCAAATCTATACTAAACTTGCATTTTTTTTCTTTTATTTCGAGTATCTTTTTTTTATTTTCTTCGACTATTTCCAAATAATATATATATATAAGATTCATGACATCTGTTTTCGATTTAGGAAGAGTGAAGCCTTTATCACGAAGCAACTCATGAATTTGATCCGATTCAGTTATTGCATTAATAGAAAAACCATCAATCGCAGCAAAACGAGCCAATCGTTCTCCCAATGAAACTTTTTTTGTCATGGAATCAATTGTTAATTGAACACAACGTTTTTTAGTTGATGGTTCTTCTTCTTTATTTAAAATAATATTATGGATTTTTTCTAAATGCCTCTTCAATCCAACAGTGGAACCACCTTTGCATAGTAATATTTTTGGACAATGTTTGCATTGTGCCTCGTCTGCTTTTTTAAGATCAAAATAACTCCAAACCTTCGAAGTTTTAAGATTTAAGGACATTTTTTTAAAAATTCCCAATGCGCTGCGATAAATTTCAATATGTAAACAATATAAATAAGCAATATTTCTTATGGTCCGGAAAACAAAAAATTCTGACTTTGGCGGGAAAGTTAAAAAATGTGTGCACAAAAATCCCGGGATCCCGAAAAAAATTTCCCGGGATTCCGGGAAATTGGAATAAAATTTTTACTGGGAATTTCCCGGGAACAAATTCCCGGGAAGAATCACTATTTGCCAAACGTGCCAGATAGGGAAATTTTTTATGGTTACTTTTCCGAAACACCACAGGATCTTTTTCTTTTTCTTCTGTTGGCAGACAATTAACATAATTATTTACTTCCCTTTCTAGTGTTTGATGTTTACTTTGATCATGATTTGGTAGCGTAGTTTTTATTTCTAGAAGCAGTAATTTCTTCGCAGTTGGATAATTTTCTAAAACAAAATGATTTTAATTGAACATTATAATAGTTTTAATTGAACAACATAAACATTTAATTGAGCTACATTTTTGGTCAATTGAATGTTTGTTTAATATTTGATTAATTAAAATTAGTTATATTATTTAACGTTTTTATTTTATTTATATCATAACTTTTATTTATTTAGCTTACCATCTTATTTTCTATTATTTAGCTTACCATCTTTTAGTAGTTTATTGTCATTTTTATCAACTGCATTGTTAATTGCTGAATTTGAATTTGAACTTTCTGCAAAATTTGATAAAGTCTCTAAGAGTATATCAGTTGCATCATTATTTGGAAAGATGGATTTAACTGCTGGATCTAACAAACATGATAATTTGGCTGTTTTTGACAGTTTCAGAGGCTGTTTTAATTTTGAGCTACCAGCTAATTTAAGCTTTTTTATCACTGGTAAATCGTTAGAAGATACCTGAAGGAGTGATGCAACTTTATGCTTGACCAATAGCAAAACAGAGAGAGAGTTACCCCCACTCATAACTTTTGTCAAGTTTTGAAATGGTTTATGGGAAACTTTACAAGTTCGCTTAATAATTTTAGATCAAATTCATCTAGACACAATTCTCTTTTTTCCAATTTTTTTAAATAGTTTTTTTACACCATTATATAACTGTTTAATAGACTCTGTCATAAAAAGTGCACTGTTCCATCGGCTACATACTTGGAGTTTTAAACTTTTATGTTGTTTAGATTTGTATTTTGAGTTCTCTTCAAATAGATTATCATTTTTTTCATATTCATCCTCACTATCTACAATAACCGAATTGTCGTTTGGGTTTAATTGATTCTCCTTCGATATTAGTTTAATTGGGAATTGTTCATCAAGATTAACAAGTTCTTTTACTTCAGCAATTTTTCGTAATTTATTATAAACATCCACATCATCATTTGTACACAAAAATTCGTTAATTAGAGCAGTAGATTTGAAGCTCAAACATGTAACAATATTTCGACATTTCTTGAGCAAATTTAAGACTTTTGTTAAGACCATCAGAAACCAGAAGTAAATTCAGCACATGAGCTAAGCAATATTGTGGCTCTTCACAACCCAGTAGACTAGAAGTCTTCATCATATTTGCAGCACCATCGTGAACATTATACAAATGTAACTCTCCACACTGCTTGCTAAACATATCTTTAATAACATTCTTCATAAAATCTGCAATATTTTCTGCTGTGTGGTTTTCCAGTGGTGTACAAGCTAAAGTAAAAATTTTTCTATCCCATTCACTGGTTATTACTGAACACTTTACACCTATATATGACAGTTTTTTGTATTTATCTGTCCCACCATCAAAGAGTAAAAAAGCAGCAATTGAATATTTTAAAACATCTTCGACACTGCTTTTTACAGCTTTGAACATATCAATTAAAGCCCCGCATGCCAAAGATGAGCGTGATGTAATGACTATACCTAAGTTTTTTTCAAAAAAATTTATAAAACCAGTTCTTTCAACAAGATTAAAAGATAGCAAATCGGTACAAAACCAAAGTGCAATGTCACGACTCGTGACATTGTTCGTGACTCACGAGTAATATCAAATTTTGCTTTAGATGATGAACCGCTAACGCTGCACCAATTTTTTAAGATGTTGTTATTTTTTTCTTTTGTAGATACATTATCAGTAATAATTTTGTGTACTAAAAACAAATGATTTTTCATGTTTCCACTTGATGTAGAACGTTTTACTGAATGAATTTTCGACAAATGGGCAGGCTTTTTATTATCTAATGTAGCTTTTTCAATTTCCAAACATGGTTTGCAATAATAATTGCTTTCATCGAGATTTTTACCATCTTCAGCTACTAATTCTCCATAATAATTCCAAACAAGTGAAGCACATTTTTTTTTAAAGGTGCTGCATAATCTTATCATCAAATATTTATTGATGAGTTTTCATTTGTTTCGCGACAAGATAATGATGTATTACTTATTGATCTTTTAATATTAAATCTCTAATTACCAAAAAGGAAATGTACCTGGAGAAAAGGAAATTTCTTTTATATGCAGTTTGCTCCTAATGCGAAGGTAAATAAGAAATATTTGTTATCAAATTATAAACCGAGTCAAACCATGGAAGTAAAAATTATTATATTGCCATGGTCAAACGAAAAATAAGCGCAAAAATGAAGTAAGCACAACAAATTCATAAAAATCAGAGAAAAAAAAAAGGATTGAGCGTAACATTATAGTTTTAAAAAACAAAAAGTGACCATTTCAGCTGTATTTTAGCGGCGGCTGCATTTTGAATGAAATAGCGGCTATTAGTGGCTCTTAATTAAAAACTGGTGGAAGTTGGATATTAACTAAATTGGCGGCAACGGATGAATAGAGGCGGCGGCTACCAAGTCTAAATATAGCTACTACAAATTGACTTTACCGGCATGCAAAAATATTCAGGCGACCTCTTTGACCTCATGCTTTAAAATCATTTTTACTACTGTGGTTTTTATTTAAAAACTGGCTTAAGTCTGTGTAGAAAATGAAAACGCAGTTCAATAACATACGGTAAGTTTTTATTTGATTCAGTTTTACCTTGCGATTTTTTTTTTATAATTTTTTAAAATGGTTACATTCACTTAGAGTTACAAAAAAAACCGTTTTTTTTTAATTGTGTTTTTTTTGCAAAAAAAAAATGTTTTTTTTGTGTTTTTTTTTGTTTTTTATAGTTTTTTTAGTTTTTTTAGATTAAAAAAAATTATTTACTTTTATTTAATTTCTATTTTTATTATAAATGTAATACAATATATAATAGTAACATGATATATGATAAATATATAGTACATCACTTGAAAAATTTATTTTTAATTAACAAAAGACTCTGTATTCTGGCTTTCTTGTTCATTAAGGTCTTCTATTGTAAAGTCAAATCCGTATTCTTCAGAGTCACTTGATACCTCTGACTCTAAACTCTGTGAAGTACCATTGTCCAGAAAAAATTCTTGGCTTTGACTTGTTGATGATTCTGCATTACATTTTAGATTTTTGTGTAAATTATGTGATATAAATACTAATTTTGAAGCTCTGTCATTTGTTAATCTATTCCGTTTTTGATTGTGGATCCAAGATTGTCTACTAAATGATCTTTTGACTGCAGCACTTGTTGGTGGAAGTAATAAAATTTTACTTGCAATATTTGATAGTATTGGAGCACAAGAACAACATATTCCTTTCCACCAACTTACAGGAGATGAATGTTTTACTGAAGCCCATATAAAAGGTTTTGCAAAAAATCCTTCGTTTGATCTACAATCAGCTATCTCACCCAAAATTTTGTCATCACATTCTTTAATAGAAGAATCCATTTTTCCTAATTTATGTAGCGTTTCAATGGCATCAATCTAAAGAAGATGTTTTAAATAAGGCATCTTAATTCATTTTAAATATAATTTCCTTTTTTTTCAATTACTTTAAATAAGGATTAAATTCTGAAAATACTCACCATTTCATCTCCAGAGAAATGACATCCTTTATAACGTGGATCAACTAAATTTGCAGCAAGATGAATGTTTCGAATGTAAAATTTCCTTCTTTTGGCAATTATTTCCATCATAGCATTTGCCTCGCTTTTTAGAATTGGACTGCAAATGATATTGTCCTGAAAAGACTTTTCTAAATCTGAAAATGTTTTTGCAACAATGGAGAGACTTATTTTATCTCCTTCAACTGCTGCAATGGCTATGGCTATTGGTTTTAATAATTTGATAAACCC
Source organism: Hydra viridissima (assembly GCF_058129835.1). NCBI lineage: Eukaryota > Metazoa > Cnidaria > Hydrozoa > Anthoathecata > Hydridae > Hydra > Hydra viridissima. The sequence goes on along the minus strand of NW_028324304.1, from coordinate 7,057,303 downwards.
ATCCACTTTATCCCAGAACACTCCTGACAACAATAGGTTTTGAATAGGCTTAGCAAGAGACTTTGCTTCATCGTCAATAGCTAATCCCCGTAGTGCTAATCTGTTGTTATGAAGACTTTCCATACAATGTATAATTGAAGCCCATCTGAAGAATATATTTATTTATAATTAAATATTTATTTGCCTAATGTTATTTCCATACTAAGTATTATGATTTATAATGTAATATAAATTTTTTAAAAATTTATAATAATACTTTTTATGCTTTATTTTTTATGTTTTTATGTTTAATTTTATTATAAAATTAGTTTTTAATAAACCTAGTTGTTACTGGAAGCTTTAGTGATTGTTGAATGATTTGTCCTGATTTCTGCTGATGTTGTTTTAACAAAGCTGATAAAATTTGAGAGTTCTTTATCCCTTTTACCACCATTGTGCAATTTCTTTGGGAATCTGCTATTGATTTCAAGTTACTCGCATCAGTAAAAATTAAATTTAAGGTATGTGCCAGGCATCCATAAGGATATATGTGATGAAATTCAGTAACTATTAGTTGCCATGCTTTTTTCATATTGGCTGCATTATCAGTACAAACACCAAGAACTTTCATAGGTCCAACATCGCATATTATTTTTTTAACTATATTTGCCATATATTCGCCAGTATGACTTTCTGCGCCTAAATAAAGAGTTATACGTTAAATAATTATAATAAACTATAAAAATTTTAATATTTTTGAAAAACTTTACAACATTGGAGAATATAAAATAAAACTTGCTATCTGACAATTCTGAAGACATGATAACTAAAATTAATCTAAAAAGACTACCTGTTTCTATGCTGGTCCAAAATAAAGGTTGAGGTACCGTTACAACAAAATTAATGATTCCTTCATTCCTGTAAATAGTAAAATCTATCTTTATTACTGATTTTTATTATTTATGAATTATACACATGAAGTTAGAATGCACCTAAATTATATATGTGTAGCTTACATTGTTACATAATTTTGTTATATAACGTTTAAAAGTATCTAGGTATTGGATACTCCTATACTAGTGCACAAATCAGAACGTAGATAAATAGTCCTACTATTTTAAATCGTATTTTCCTTGACTGATATTGCTCCACCCATCACACAAAATTGCTACACTTAAAGCAGTTCCCACAAGTTCTTTAACGGTAGTTGAGGTTTCATTATAAACCCTTTCAAGTAGGGAATTAGACGACATATCACGGTTAGGTAATTTAAATGCAGGTCTCAATTTTGCAAAGCTGTCTATCCATAGTTTATTTTCAAAAACTCTTAATGAGCACCCAAAACCATAGACAGCGCGTGCTAAATCCATTTGCGATTCATCCTGTAAAAACATGAAATTTACAAAAATTGTTATTACAAAAATTACTTATGTACTAAATAAAGTTTGCTAAATATTTGAAAGTATTAAATATTCTAAATATAATTCTTACTATTGTTCATTAGTCATTTTGTCCGAGAAAATGTAGGATGGAATTTTATTTTTCTGAGGTGTGAATGGAACTCTTGTTGAAGAATGCAATCGTTTCAAGGGAGGCTTATCTGAATTGGTTTTATTTGGCTTACAGTCTCCAAACTTAGGGGTTGTAGACCTACTTTGGTTTCCACAACAGCTTGGGGTTCGAAAGAAGGACTCAATTGGAATTTGCAATATAGCAGATGATAAACATATTTTTTCCTTTTTTTCCATACATTGAATAGGTAAGTTTTCAGGAATATCTTCTTCCATCATTAGTTCAGTTTGAACTTTCTTTTGTTTAAAAGGCATATCGTTCAAATATTTGTTTTTTATTTGATCTCCACATTTCATACATTTTGCAATGTGCTCGGTCATTCGAGTGCCATTTTTTGATAGCTTTAAGCTGCAAAATTTGCATATAACTTGTTGAATTTTAGAACCTCCAGATTCTAAAGGCGCCTCATTGAACAATGTAGCTACAAAACATTTCTTTCTGCCTGGCATCTTTTTTTTTAGATTTCTTTTTTTTTTTAAATAAATATAAACAATTTTTTTAAAATTGTTTAATATTAAGTTTTTTTCATTAGTTATACAAACTTAGTTATTGTGTTATTTTTATTTACTTGAATACTTTTTGAATAAATAAAATTTTAGCTATCTAATTGCAATTTGAATAAACATTTGAAAAAAATGATTTAAATTTTATAAACTCAAATGAATCCAAGATAAAAAAACTTATTAAAAACAAAATTAAATCTTCAAAATAAACCAAACTATTTCAATTTTAAATTCCAATAATTAAAACTAGTTAAAATTTCAACTTTAAACTCTGTTTAAAATTGAAATATATAAAATAAAGAAATAAACTATTAAAATTTTACAAAAGTAATAAACAAAAGTAAATAAAACATTAAAGTAAATTTTATATAATTGTTGGTTCATTTTTGTATTTTGCAATGCAGTGATATTTCATTCATTTTTATGAATGAAATAACACTGCTGAAATAACCTTTTTATTTCATTCATTCAGTAGTGTTATACTTACAATTAACTAGTTACTACTAGTATAGTTTTTTTGAGATATATTAAAAAAATTACTTAATTTTTTTTTAATATTTAATACTATTTTTTTTTTTAAATATGCATTTCATTTAATAGAAAACATTCATATTTTGAAGGTTTAATGCCTCTGAAACTGTTTCAAGTATTATTAATATCTTAAATTTAATAAATACTAAAAAATAAAAAACAGTTTTTAAGAAGAAAAAAACCGTTTTTTTTGGGTTGCAACTCTATAAATTTGTAAGAAATATTATATAGGGTAAAATACATTACATTTAATAAAAAATATGTATATTTTGAAAGTTTACTGACACTGTAACTTTTTAAAGGATAATTGATATAAAAAATTTAATGGACACCTAAAAAAAAACAAAAAAAACCATTAAAAACATGTTTTTAGGACAGGCCTGTTTTTTTTTGCAAAAAAAACTTGTTTTTTATAACAAAAACGCGCATGTTTTTTTTGAGTTGCAACTCTACATTCACTCTTCGTCAACTTTTAACACATGCATTTCTCCGATGACATATAATCTTTTAAAGCCTGAGCTAAATTTTTTGCTGTCCAAATTTATTGTACTAAATAATGTTGGTTGTATGATTAGTTTCAAAACTTGTCGAAGCCTGGTTTTTGAGTTGATAAAAAGCATTAACAAATGTGGAAAAAAAAGCAGTTTGTTCATAACTAAATACAAAAAGAGAGGGAGAGAGAGAGAGAGAAAGGGAGAGAGAGAGAAAGGGAGAGAGAGAGAAAGGGAGAGAGAGAGAAAGGGAGAGAGAGAGAAAGGGAGAGAGAGAGAAAGGGAGAGAGAGAGAAAGGGAGAGAGAGAGAAAGGGAGAGAGAGAGAAAGGGAGAGAGAGAGAAAGGGAGAGAGAGAGAAAGGGAGAGAGAGAGAAAGGGAGAGAGAGAGAGAGAGCATAGAGAGAGAGAGAGCATAGAGAGAGCATAGAGTATATATATAGACCCTGAGTAAGAAATAAGGAAATATGAGAAGGTACAGCTTACTTTAAAAGAGGGTAAAAAGCGGATTCAGCAGGATAACCAGCTCATCAAGCAGGGTGAACAAAAAATGAAGGAGGGCCAATTAATACTTAAAGGTCCTGTACTGAAATTAAACAGGGTTGTATGATGTGTGTGTTTGAACGATGGTTAAGCACATAATGCTGTGGTATAAAAAATGATTTAAAAAAATATAGCATCTCGGTGCTGTCATGTAAGTCAAGCAAAACCTATGGAGTTTAATTTGGAAACCATTTTGAATAAAGATAAAAATGTAGAAAATAATATATTGATATTTGGAATTTGCAGCCTTCATTTATGGATATGCAGCATAGAGTGGGTCTTTAATACTGCTTGCAAACTGCCAGCAGTAAAACAAGGAAGAAAAAATCCAGTTAAAAGCAGCCAACAGTTTATTGAAAACAAAAAAAAAAATCCAGCACTTATCCAAAATAAGGGTCTCTTTTGTCAGGAAGGGAAGTGATACATCCAATACTGGAAATGTTGCAGGAAAATTCTTTAACAATCCAGCTGTGGCTGGAAGAACTTTAAACTTGAATACCAGTATGATCAAACTATTTAGGGATCTGCACATTGATATTAACTGTACAAACACAAGATCAGATGTAAATATTTTCAAGCAGAAATCTGAACGTCTGTTTGTTCTCATTTCTAACAATCAGTTTTTAAAAGCCATTCAAATGTCACAGTCTGTGCATAGGATGGTAGTTCATGGTGTTTCTTTTAATAAATATTTTAGGTAATCAATAGGTTCTTTGTCTGAGTGTCCCATTGAAGCCAAGAACAAAGCCAACAAAACTACACGAGTAAGCCATGCATGTTTAACTTCTTTTGCCGAAAATACAAGAGATACAGCTAATTACTTATTTATGGCATTTGACATATCCATATAACAAGAAAAACAAAATACAGGAAATATAAAAGCCAGAACAAAATTAGGATTCAGCAGATAATTGTTGTTAGGGTAAATATTGGAGAGAGCTTTGTGTACTTTAAGTTTAGATATTTAATGGTATCCTTTAATTTTATTAAAGATAGATTTTCGACAATGTGCTGTTGGTAGCCAATCTGATATTTCTGAGGTCTTTCCGTATAATCAACACAATGTGTTTTTTTTATGCTTGCAAAAATAAATAAAAAACTATATGAAAATTGATCCTTTGTTAAAAAAATTACTTCAAAATGTTAAACAGTTTTCTAGTTATTAGGCTATTTCCTTTTTTTCTATCAGAGCGACGCATAGTGCAGTGCCCTGTCCTGCTCAAGCAAAACCTTCTTGAACGAAGAGCTTCGTAGCCTATGGGTTCAGTACGTTGCGGTAGCTGGTGGTATTGATCTTGCCGTTTCTCTCGATGAAGACCACTAGCTTCTTGCCAGTAGCGCAGATTCTGGTCCACACCATCAATGAGGCTGGAAAATGACAGTCGTCAATTAATTTGGCCGTCGCGGCTTTCTGCTGACCTTTCTGGAGAAGCTGCTTGCAGATCTGACGGTTATTTTCTCGTCAGTAAAGAGCGCCCTGGACAAGCGACCATTGCCAACCAGCCGACGCATTCGGCGGCATTTCTGCAGCCGCTTCGCCTTCATCGTTTCTTTCAGGAAATAGACTCGAGCGATCTTGTAACTACGAAATCCTAGCTTCTCGTTGATGATATGGCGGACGCTTTTCTCATCGACTCTAAGATCTTTAGTCATCTTGCGCATCGATGTCTCGGGAATTTGACGAATTCAGCACTTTTTTAATATTATCTGGAGTCGTCGCAGTGGTTGGACGGCCGCTTTGAAGACGGCCTGCAGACCCTTCTGTGTCTTCGTAACATTTTACGATATTTTAAATGGTTCGCATCCCCACCTTGTGCAACTCCACAAATGGAACACGTTGATTTTCATGATCCACAATATAATAAAGCTGAAAATAAACAAATCAATAATACTTTTTTTTAATCAAAATTTCACATAGAATCCATTGAAATCAAAATAAGTATCTAAAAAAACTTTTGATCAATACTAAAAAATGCAAAATATTCCGCACCCTGTAATAGCATTAGACATTTAAATTTTAATTTCTCTAAGTTATACAGGAAATATCAGTGTCTATAAACTTTTTCTAGACTTCTAAAAGGGCTGCAAATGTTTTTAAAAATTGATTTGAAATTGCAGAAACTCTTTAGATAAATTTATAAAGTTTTTGTGGAGCAACTTAAAAATTTCTAAAAGTTATGTATATATAGAAATATCTGTAGAAATTCTATAGAAGTTTAATAATGTATTATTGCACTTTTGTTGTAATTGTTGTAAAAGTGCTCCAGATTATTTTAAAGCAATAATCTAGGGAATTGCTATATAATAGATATATAGCTTTTATAAGAGCTTAAACTTTGAAAAGTTTAATACCATAAATGGCTGGTAAAGTATTATTAAAAAGTATTATGAAATATTGCAAATGCTTTAATCAAGTAGAGGATGTTAGTACTTCACGTTCTACTTTTTGGAGAAATGGGTAATCTGGAAACTCTATGCATTGCTGAAGAAAAATTATTGATAACTGTTTACAATCTTTTCATGGAACAACCTAGTGATATATTTCAAAAAAAAGGTATCGGCTTTCGTCCCCTCGTCGACCGTGTAGTTCTTCGATTCTGGATATGTTCTTCCTTAGTTACAGGTATTTCAGGTATATCATGTATATCAGATCTATCACTATTGGAAAGATCGAGTTTCTCATTGTTGATGGGATCATCATGTATAGCGTCTCCATTATTCATAGGTGTGTTAGGTTCATTTAGGCGTTTGTTTATTTGATCACAGTGTGCTAATGTTCCGGAGGAGTTATTCCTCAAAATGATTGCAGTGTTAAGACCAGCCTGAGATATGAATGCAGCAAGTTCAGGTTTGGAATCTGGTTTTTGTCGATACCATAATTGTGTTCCACTTTCAAAACTCATAGTGAGAGGAGATCTTAGCTGTCTCCCCATCATCTCGGAAGGACTTCTTGATCTCCCTGCATGGGGTATTGTCCTATAGCTTAAAAGCATTCTGCTTAAATATCCACATAATGAACCTTTATCTGGTGAATACGCTTTTAACCCCATCTTTACTGTCTCTACCATTCTTTCGGCCGCTCCATTAGATTGAGGGTGGTATGGCGGGGTTTTATACGGCAAGCAACCTATTTTCTTTAGCCACCGCTGCAAGGTGGTATCATGAAATTCGGCAGCGTTGTCAGAGACCAAAACTTCCGGAACTCCATTTCTCGAAAAGACATTTTGTAGTACTGCCTTCACTGTGGCAGCTTAACGGTTATTTACCTTAATAACTACCCCAGAAAAGGAGTCTACTAAAATTAAAAACAGTCCTATGCCCTGCATATGGGCATGATCCATATGTACTCTACACCAAGGTTTACTTTCATTTGGCCGTGTATGTAATGTCCTCTCCTTCTTCACTTTTATTTCAACACATTTTTCACAGCTTTTTAAGTATTCTTCGACATCTTGACAGTAGCCAGGCCACTAGGCTTCCAACTTTAATCGACATCGCGTTTGCATTGTGCCACAATGTATGTCATCATGGACCGATTTGATGAACATCTTCCTCATCGTTCGAGGAGGTATAATGAGATCTCCATTACATATGATTCCTTTTTCGATAGGCAGTTTATTCCTAATAGATTTATAAGGTCTTTCTGTTACAGAGCATCTGCCCCAATTATTTTTGCTTATTCTGGTTTTGATGTCCATCAATACTCTATCTATTTTCCGTTTCTTTCATTATTTGATCAAGGTCCTTCTCTTCATCTTGTGATAGAAAAGACAATCTTGATAAGGCATCGGCATGAGGAATATTTTCTCCCTTCTTATAGTTTATTTCGTAATCGAATGCCATCATTTGTATGGCCCATCTTAAAATTCTAGCGGATGTGACTTTGGGCAGTTCTTTATTACCATCAAATATAAAGTCTAGTGGCCTGTGATCGGATACTAGTTTAAATTTTCTACCCAACAAAAAATGCCTAGCCCTGTGAGTAGACCATACAATAGCCAAAGCTTCTCTTTCAATATTAGAATATCTTGTCTCAGCGTCTGATAAAGTTCGCGAGAGATACAATACAGGATGGCCATTTTGTGAAAGTATTCTAGATATAGCTTTTTCGCTGACATCGGTTGTCAATTCCAGATCCTTTTTAGCAATTCAAATGCATGTTGATGTTCCTTTTTCCATTCGAATATAACCCCTTTCTTTCTTAAAATGTTTAAAGATATAATTTTTTCAGCATATTTTTGTATATGTCGACCATAAAAGTTTACTAGTCCTATGAACGACTCAAGTTCCTTTTTATCCTTAGGAGGGTTTATTCCGAGTATTTTGCTGACTAGATTACGATCTGGGGTAACTCCCTTTTCTGACAGTTCGTATCCTAAAAATGAAAGACATTTCGCTTCATTCACTGATTTTCTTGTATTTATGCTCATTCCAGATTTCTTCAATTTTCTCAAAATCTTATTCAAATTTGATTTAAGTTCTTCAGCATTTTCCGCACCAACACATATATCATCCTGGAATCATGTTAGGGATAAGATCACCTACAACAGATTCTATCGCTCTCTGAAATATTGCACTCGCTGTTTTTATTCCAAAGGGTAAACATGTCCATCTTAATAGTCCGATAGGGGTATTAATTGTAGTTATTTCTTGTGCTTCTTTGTCCAACTCAATTTGATGATAAGCTCCCTTTAGGTCAATTTTAGCGAAATATTTCATTCCCGCCATTTTATGGAATACCGTCTCAATATTGGGGACAGGATATGAGTCTGAGCATATTTTTTGATTAACCCCTATTTTATAGTCCCCTTTGGAGCAAACCTTGTTGTATCATCTCATTCAGTTTATCTATCACTAGTGGTTTAATGTGAATAGGGAGGGGTCGCGATTCGAAATAAGTTGGTTGTATGCCGTTTTTTAACAGAATATTAGCTCTGTAATTAATTAAACGCCCATGAACAATAGGGTCTATACTATTAATTAATTTTGTAACATTGATATTTAATACATCCATACCAATTAGGCCATGATTTTTATTACAGTCTGCAATGATAATTCGTACTATATTCATTTTTGATTCAGTTTCCAAAGATGTCTCAAATTCACCTAGAACTTTTATGATTGTACCATCAAACTGTTTAAGACGAAGATAGCATTTTCATAGCTTCGGTCTAGATATAAGTTCCCAAAATTTCTTTAAAATGATTGTGACTTGACTCCCTGTGTCAACTTGCATATTCATATTATAATCGTTTATTTTTACATTAATCTCTGAATTTGTACCATTCATGTTAATGGAGTTACAGTAGTATCATCGTTCTCTATTTCCTCTACTGTTTTTTCATACTTAGTGTTTGTTCTGCATACGTTTTTAAAATGGTTAAACTTTCCACATTTTGTGCAATTTTTTCCAAATGCTTGGCATTTCCTAGGTGGGTGGTGAAGGCCACAATATTTGCATTTAAATGTTTTTTCTTTGTTTTTATCAATATGATTAACTAAAGGTATGTCTATGTTGCTTCCAATGTTGTTTTGTATATTAAAACATGATATTTGCTCCAGTTGTCTGATAAAATCAATACATGCTCCTAATCTAGGCGAACCTCCACTTTGTAACATTTCTAGGGCTTTAATTCTCTGATCAGAAGACTGGAGGCCATCAATCAATCTCATTTGAACTAAATTATCTTCCGCACTTTGGCCATCTTTTCCCAATTTTTCGAAGTTGCAAAAGCGTGAAGCTTCACGTAGTCTTTGTGCATTAGGGATATGACAATTTTGCAACCTTATATCCCCATACGAAATTTAGTGGAGATTTTGTGCAAAAATCAGAAAAATAACAAGCATTTTTACTATATGTCAAAAAAGTTCACCCCCCAATTAAAAAATATTTGTAAATTTTTTTTAAAAAAAGTAGTTTTGCAACACATCTTCCACTACTTTATAGAAACCAATAAACATGTATAATTAAAATTTGTCTACTGCGTATTTGACAATAAGTATTTAATATTTAGTTTTTCTATGCTATGGCATAATGGCATTAAGTCTTGCATCACTTTCACAGCACGTTCTGCACATATATTTGAACGTTGTGTTGGTATTGGTGTTGGCTCAGTGGACCAAAACCTTTTCAATGATTTCAATGCTTTAGGATGCTCATTGCATGCTTCTAATAGATTATAAAAGTCTGCAGGATTGAAGTAGTGAACCCCAAACCATATATCACCCCATGAACCACAGATGAAGTCACATGCTGCTTGAGCTGATTCTGATTCTTGGTATTCTGGTACTAAAATGTAAGCAAGTAGAATAAAAATGGCTCTCGAATTCCACCTTGCATTGCTTATAGCAGGAAGTGATTTGAAATTAACTTTTGGAAAGTTACCTGTGCTTTTAAACTTTCTATAACATGCTATTAAGTGATTCAGGAAATCCATGTCATCTCTCCAGCGAGTTCGCTTCACTTTTGTCAAAGGATTTCCAATATTACTAAACAATAGCTTCAAGTTCTCGTAATCTTGCTGCAACCTTGTCACAAAAGGGTAATGGAGATATGGTGACATTGTCGATCCTTCAAAAAGATCATTCATGACATGTTTCAAAAGAGTATCTAGAATATGGTGTTGGCATCCAATAAAAACAGGCTTTTCTAGTCCAATGGTTTTAAAATGTTTCTGTAACCGTGTAACTACACCATTTCTTAATCCTGTATTTGTAGATGTTGCGTCAGATACAATCATTTTTATGGCTGGCCACAGCTCATACTCATCTAGCACATGCTTTATCCCATTATATATTGTTTCACTTTTTCCATTCATCATTTCCAGAACAGCAAGCCTAACCTCTCTATTTTCATTTTTCAAAACAACTACTTGATGTTCCATTTTCTTTATTTGTTTTCCATCAAAGTGCAAAGACCACTTTTCATTTTTTAGGTTTTCCATATAATTTGCTTTCAACTTTTCTCCTTCTTTCATAACACCTTTGTAGATACCACTTTGCGTTGGAGTATGAATAGAAATACCACTTTCTGAAAGAGTTTTACAGACTTTATGTGCTTTTTTGGTACTAATCTTAGCAGAAATCACTAAATTTACTGCTGAATTTGTTTTTTGTTTTTTAGATGATGATGAAGGACCTTCAGCTTCAATATCACTGCTGGAACACTGCTCTTCACTTTCTGAAGGTTCTCCTTCACTAGCTGATTCAACAAAATCTTGTCCTTGACTGATGGACATTTGTTTCTTTATCAACACTAATTTTCTTGGATGAATACCTTCAGCATCTTTAATTGTGGTACAATATCCAGCTCTTCCATTTGTTGACTTTTGAAGACAATAAAATTCTTTATCTTCCTGACACAACCATTCACCTTTCTCATCGGTTATGTCAAACAATCGTGTAAAATTTTGAGTTCCGGGTTTTCGACTATCTTTGTCAAGTTTTTTCAATACATTTTCTATTTTTCTTTCTGCTGCCGATTTCCCTTGTTGAATAGGAATATTTAGCTTTCTCCATAGCAATTTAGTTTCTTCAGCCACAATTGCAATTCTCTCCTTTCTACTTTTCACATTTGATGACAAACTTTTAAATCGATCAATGATACGCTGTTCTGTTGGCATCTTATTCATTTCACTAATACTTTTAACAACAGTAGTACATTTTCTGGAAGTTTTAGCTTTTTCAAACCTAACTAAATTTGATTCCCAAACTTTCTTATTCTTGTTTGAAGCAACTCTATTTTTGGACATAATGTTCAAAACACAAGATAACAGTTTGACAAAGTTAAAGAAGACAATTCCGGTTATATACAAAAAACCAATTATAAAATGCTGAAGCACTTCCGCGCGGTCCAACAGGGTTCAAATCGAAAATTGCAGTTATTAAAAGTTTCAGTTATCTCGTAAAGAAATCTGTAGAACTTATGATGTTTGTGATCACAGTCGTATATTGAGTAAGATTGGGTTCTCTATTATATTTCTAATCTATAACTCACTAAAAAGATAGGAAAAACTATTTTCAGCTTGAGGGGTGATCTTTTTTGACAATTTACATAAAAAAAATATATTTTATGTTTATAAATATAATTTCTCCACTCATGGTTACATCGGGAATAAAAAATTTTTAAATTTTTTTTTTAGACATACCCCTATTGTGCATATGCTACAATGTTTTCATTGTTTTGTTGTTTTGATGCTAAAAATCTAACTCTTTCAGCGATAATTAAACGTTTCTGAGGCCTCAAATGGGCCATACTAACAGTTTTAATATCATCGAATATAATATTTTCTAACTCTCTTGGATATACCATAAGGGAAATCTTTTTTACTGCTTCAATGCCTGCTTTAGCCAGAATTAAGTCTGTTATCTCATAAAAATCGTTTATCTCATCTTTTAATTTCTTGGAACGTGCGGAGGCTGCAAAGCACCTAATCCATGCTTCCGCATTGTCTGGGTCATCTAAAGTCAATTCAGATCCTACTCGTAGCGCCATTGTTGTATCGTTAATAAAAACCAGAATTTGTAATGAAATACATATATATTATAAGTAAACCATCTTTACATGCAAAAAAACTCAACTCCTAAAAACGCCACGTATGTACATAAACCTTGTTCCTGCTCGTCCCCATATAATTAAGCTCTACGGCTTCACAACTTGGTTATTTGGCAATTCTAAAACACTTTTCTTGATGTGTAGTTGCTCGAGAAAATAAATGAAAACATTCAATTTGCTTCCACTTGAACTTTAACTGTAAGTTACTGCAATTAGTGATGTAAAAAAAGTGAAACAAATTTTCACAAAAACGAAAATGTCGTTTTCCGAAGTCCACAAGGATAACACACCAGTTTGGAAGCACTTTTTGCACTCAAAAGAACTTGAATTGGCCAAGTGCAAGCTCTGCGGCCAAGAAATTAAGTTTAAAGGAGGAACCACAAGCTCCATGAGGAACCACCTGAGGACAAAGCACAACATCACATTTGCTGCTATTGTTACTCTTGAGAGGAAACTCAAAGTCATCAAGCCAATTGATCCATTTTTAAGACATAGGATCCTGTTAATGTTGTTTTGGCAGAGCTTATTTCATGTGATGGGCTGCCCTTTCGTGTTTTCTCAACTAGTCAACGTTTGAAAACAGCCTTAAAAACACAAGGATATAAATTGCCCAAAGATGCTAAATCGATTAAGGCCCTGCTGATGAAACATTATGAAGATATCAAGAAAACATATCAGAAGAAATTTGTAGAAAAGAAGCTTGTTAGTCACTAATTTAGCTAAACCCTTGATGAGTATATTTCATCCACAAACAAAAGATATATGAACATAAATGTTCATATGAAAGGTGATTATTGGAACCTTGGAATGATCAGGGTACATTGGTCTATGCTAGCAGAGAAATGTTGTGTAATTGTTGATGAGGAACTGAAAGAATTTGGGCTACGTTTTGCCTGTGATATTGTTGCAGTAATCACAGACGGAGCTGCTGTAATGAAAAAATTTGGTAGCTCAATTTTACCAGACCATCAGCTCTGCCTCGCACATGGAATCAACTTGGCTGCCTGTGATGTTCTATATAAGCAATCTAGGAAAGAAGATAATGGCACACCTGAGCAACTCACTATTCTAGAAGAGGACCAAGAAGATGATGACAGCGATGAGGAAGGAGGATTAAAAGTTTCAGCAGAATCAGGTGCGTCAGCTCTTCAAACTATCATGGAGGATGTCACAGAACTCATCAACAAGGTCAGAAAATGTGTCAGATTGTTCCGAAAGTCTCCAGTTAAAAATGACATGATTCTGCAAAAGCATGTCCGGTCTGAGTTTGGAAAGGAGCTGCATCTAATCTTAGACTCTAAGACACGTTGGAACAGCTTACTAGATATGATTTCAAGATTTGTTACCCTTAATAAATGTATTCAAATGTCACTGATTGAGTTATCAAGCGATATTATGATTTCTTATTCTAAATTTACCACGTTAAAAAATCTAGTAAATGCTTTAGAACCAATCAAGGTTGGTGCTGAAGCACTTTGCGGAAGAGATTTGAACTTGCTCTCATCTGATGGCATTCTGAATTTCATTTTTAAGCTGCTAAAAAGCCAGAAAAACACCTTTAGTCAAGAGTTAGTTGACACATTTACTAAAAGAGTCACTGAGAGGAGGATTGCTATATTAGTAAGCTTAGTTAAATATCTGAATAATCCTGATGTCATTAATGGAGCAACTCATGACATTTTCGAAAATTCCATGCCAAAGAGAAATTGCTACTACTGCATCAAGCTTTGTTTAATCGTTTGTTTGAGCAAAAGAGAAGTGAATTTATAGATGAGGAAAACTTGTCAGATAATGAAACTAGTCAGGAATAAGTACAGCAATTTACTTCCTTGTCAGTACAGCAGTTTACTTCCTTTTGTTTCTTTGGTGAAACCTCTTAGACTCTGAAACCCCTCTGTACTGGAGAGCTCGAGCTTTCCATTAGAGAGACAGTCAAAAGGGTTTCACCAAAGAAACAAAAAATAGAATCAATTTCCAAACTAATGCTCAAAGAAATGGCAGTACTTGAGCTTACAAAAAAACGAACAAGCAGCTTAGATTTGTTGTACACGGCTTTGAAGTCAATCCAAGTAACAAGTGTGGAGGCTGAAAGGTCATTTTTTTCAAGTGGTGTATTTGTCACTAAACTAAGGTCAAGGTTAAATGATGAAACACTCAATGCTATGTTTTTTACGTGCTTATCGTCTAAAGAAACGTAAAATTAACCATTAAAAAGACTTATTTGTTTGCTGCTCAATTATATTTAATGTAGGTATATGACATTTTTGCTATATATATTTATGTTTTTGCTGCTGTTGTTTCTCTGAAATGTACATAATAAAAAGATACTCTAAAAAACCGGAAAACCAGTTTTTAAAACATTGAAAACCGCGGTTTATTCGAAAAACCGGTGTCATGTTAATATTTTACTCCGTTGAAACTTTACTGCGCAGTAAATTTTTAACGCTATAATTTTACTGCGCAGTAAAATTTTAATGTTAAAAATTTACTGCGCTCGTTATTTTTTTACTGTCATCAAAAAAAGAAGAGATGTTAAAGTTTTTGGGAGGGGCAGGTAAAAATATGCATGTTTTATAAAACTAAGGGTACCTCAATTTTTCTTTTAATGAAACTTTTATTATTTAATGCATACATTAAATGATGATTTACTTTTCAGGCCAGATTTTGATTCACTTTTTTATGTAAAGCTATGCATTTTCCCTTATTTTTTTTGCAATACATCAATTTGTTGTCTATAATTGCAAAGTTTTTACATTGCCTTTTAAAGTGTGCCTTTTTTCCTCTCTCATTTACACCTTTAGGAAACTTTTGTCATTCAAGTATTTCCTGATATCATGAAAGTTAATATTTTTGTACATCTTGAAAACGCCAAAAAAATAAACGCCAGAAACTGTATATTAAAAAAGTCAGTAAAAAAATAACGATAGCAGTAAAATTCCAACGTTGAAATTTTACTGCGCAGTAAAATTTTTACGTTGGAATTTTGCTGCGCAGTAAAATATAAATGGCAGTAAATTAAAAACGCTACACTGGTTTTAGAAAAAACTTAAATGTTTCCTTTCCTGCCTCTGATGTACCCATTTGAGGTACTCCTCTGAGGTAGCCCTCTGAGCAAGCCCTTTAAGGTAGACACAGCAGTCAGGGGATGAGACCTGCGCCTTGGCGAAGCTTTGACTTTATTCTTAGGTCAACGCTCTGATTCTTGCAGCGTTTAACACGGCTTGCGACAAGGTATGTGGTGAGTCGGCGGTCGAGACTTCGAGCGCATCACATAAAAGACACGGGAATCATTTCTAAAGCAACCACCATCATTGTCAGTGGAACAAGAGCTCGTACTAATAGTGGATGCTCTCCACTCAACAGTACTAACGAATTCGTGAGCTTACTGGAAGCTTAAATTGCAATCTATATCCCTATTACCACAAAGTTAAAGAAGCCAAAGGAAAAGAAATGAACAAAGAATATCGTTCGTTTGGATTATCACCTCTTTATGACTGGATTAGAATTTTTAAATGCGTTCTTCACATTACATACCGCTTAGAAATTAAAACATGGCAAGCAAGTGAAAATGAAAATAAAGAAAAGGCGGAACAAAAAAAAAAAGAAGTCCGGGAAAAGTTTAGACGTGAATTGGGTTTTTTAATTGATGCACCCAAACAGAAAACTGAAATGATAGAAGCTGTGCTCGTAAACTTTTCAGAAATACTGCGCTTAAAATTAATAAAGTGTTTAGGAATTATTCTAGAATGTATAAACTCGGATTGCAAAATCAATTTGGATAAATTCAAAACTTACGCGAAAGACCCAGGATCTATACATTGAACAATATGGATGGTACCCTATGTCTCTTACCCATAATAAAGTTTTATTTTAAAGTGAGCCATTATGGAAACTTACATTCTTCCAATGGGACAATATTCTGAAGAAGTCCAAGAGGCTCCAAACAAATACCAGGCAGTTTAGGAAAAAATATACGAGGAAAACATTACGAATGGACACAAATACTAATTTATTAAACTGCTTATTACTTCAGATCCGATTATAGCAAGTTTGAGAGTCCGAAATCTAAGCATATTAAAATGAATCCTGATATGTTAAATTTATTAGAAAGTGAGCAAAGTGAGACAGCTTTAGAATGTGACAATTCTGTGGACACATCTGAGAATTCACTTGATTTTTGTGGACCCATCTGAGGATTCACTAGATGAAAATGTTATCACCAGTGATACCAAATAACTGATTAATTCATTTTTGACTGTTTCAAAATGTGTTTTGCTATTTAGTTACAAAATATAAATTTAAATGTATCTTTTATAAAAATTCTTTAACATTGAAATTTAAATCTAAAGTCCTTAAATTCTTTAAATTCGCACTATTTTATAAAATTCAAAAAATTATATGCTTATTTTATTTTTATCATTTTTCATTTTAATGATTACTATATCTTTAATTGTACTTTAAAAGAGCAAAGTTATATTCTATATTTCTGTTTGGAACTTTTTCCTTCTAGATTGATAAAATGACATACTGAGTACTGGTCTAACTCAAAGAACTTCTATACTTTCTTTAAGTGGCATTAGAAAACATTAAATGATGAGTTTATGAAAATCTTAGGAAAATCTTAGGAAATATTTCATAGTGTTAAGTGTAATGTTTCTAGTTTAACAACCAATCGAATGATAACTGTTGACATCTGATCTAAGTTTGATAAGATACTTTTGTTTTTAACTTCCTTGAAAATGAACAATAAAAAAAAAGTGATTATGCAACGTATTTCAGTTAGAGACCAAAAAAAATTTGGAGATAAAATTTATAAATCAGACATTTTTATATGCTCAATTTACATATTTTTCATCATCAAGAGATATAAGGTCGGAAGGACACATTTATTTTCATTCTATGGACGCACGAGATCCATAACATTCTATCATTTTTTTTATTAACATTTTTATTATATCTTAAAGTGTTTTTTGTTTATCATTTATCTTTTATTAATGTTTTTATCAAGCTTTACATTTTTTTCTTTTTTATTTATTTTTAGTTGTTCTTCTGTATTGCTTTGATCACGTGTTTCAATTTTTAAAATTTCTTTTTTTTTTTTTTTTTACTATTTACCATTTAATATTGTTAATGCTTTTATCAAGCTATAAATTTTTTTTATTATTTTTAGTTATTTTCATTATCTGTTTAAGTCTTTCAAATTCCTTTTTTTTTCTCTGTTATTTTAATCATAGCAGTTGCAATGTTTTTTTGTTTTTTTTTCAACTATCAAGATGTTGGTCTCAACTCTTCATTCATTTCAATAATCCCTCTCATCCAGATTATTCCTTCTTCTTCATTCGTATTTCATAACTATTTCCTCTTACTTTATTATGGTTTTTATCAGCTATCCACTTTTGTTATGCCTTTTATAACTATTTTGTAATTTTTAAAAGGAGTTTTTTATTTTATACAAGTAGAATATAAAAAAGTAAATCAAATTGTAAAAGCTAAGTATCAAGTAAAGTAAAAATATAAAAATTTATTATTAAAATAACCCAAACTTTTATATTATGTTTAGTAAAATTAAATTATAACAAATATAATGAAACTATATAAAAATTATATCTTTAAAAGTGATGCATCATGAAAACATTTTTTAAAAACATTTAACATTTTTGCAAAAAGTTTGTGTCCATTCATTTTTTTTCAATTTTGGACACTGCATATGCAGTGTGAGCAGTATAACAGGTTACAGCGGTGGCCAAAAATTAAAGACCACTCTTTTTTTTTCAAAATTTATTTTTAACCTTAGTATAATTTTATTTTGGAAAAAAGTATCAAAATAAGAAAAACATTTTTAGAAAGAATTTTTATTGTATTTTATATTTATTATAAAAGAATTTGTAATTTTTTTTACAAAATAATGTTAAAAAATTAAAAAACTGACTAGTAAAAAATATATATGGGAAAAAAAATTGGACAAAATTTTAAGATCAGTTTCAAAAATATTTCAAAAAGCAATAAAAAAATAATTTAGAAACGTGTTGTTCCTCCATTTGTTTTCAAGCACTCTTGTACTCGTTCTGGCATTGAATTCATTTAAGTTTTGATTACTTCATCAGACACATTTTTCAAATGATGAGAGATAGAAGATTTCAAATCTTCTAAATTGTAAATTTGTTCTTTACCAAGCTTTTGATCAAGCCACGACCATAAATTCTCTATTGGATTCAGCTCTATAGGCAGGCCATGGAAGCACTTGAATTTTATTAGAACTGAACCAATCGCTAACAACATGCGCTTTATCACACGACGCATTATCTTGCTGGAAAATAAATCCATCTTGTAACTGCCATAAATCAATGTTAGGAATAAGCGAGTTTTCCAATATTTCTATGTACCTTTCTTTGTTGAGTCTACCATCGAATAAATGAAAAACGCCAACTCCACAGGCACTCATACAGGCCCAAATGCCTTTTGAACCACTGCCTTGTTTTGTTTGTTTCAAAATGCATGATTCATCGAACCGTTCGCTTGGAAGTCTACGCAACATTACGCGACCTTTTCTGTTGTCTACCTCAACGTTCATTTCATCACTAAAGACCACACGGCTCCACTGATCTGTTGACCAATTTTTATGTAGTTTGCACCACTCTTTCCTGGCAAATTTTTGTTTTTTATTTAAGCATGGTTTTTTTGCAGCAGCACGCCATAAATAATTTAAATTGTGGAGGACCCTTCGCACAGTTCTAGGGCTTGCTTTCAGACCATTAGACAGTGTCCATTTCGTAGACAAGTCTGTAGATGATGCTTGTCTGTTTTCTTTCATTAATCACACTAAGGAGCGAACATCACGGTCATTTGAAATTTTATTGCATCCAGTCCTATGACGATCATTAATTGACCGGGTCTCTTTGTATCGTTGAATTATGTTAATAATGCAAGAGTGAGACCTTCCGAGCTTTTCTGCTATTTATCTGATGCTATAGCCTTCTTCTTTTAATACAAGAGCCGCGTATCTGTCTTTTTCTTCGATCTTTGCACGCATTTTTGCAATATTTTTATATCCTTATTGCAATTCAAAAAATAAATGTTTATTTGATATCGAAACTCAGGTTTCGACAATTTATTTTATAGCCAACGTAATAAGCAATTAAGACAGTTAAAAAAAATAATGGATTATTATTTTTAATAATTGCAAATTAAAGATTTGAAAGTGGTCGTTAAATTTTGTCAAATTTATTTAAAGAAGATTTATAAGTACTCATCAGTTTTTTAATAAGTTAAACGCTATTTAATTAGAATTAGATTAAAAAAATTATACCACTTTAATTCGTATGTTTTAATTAACAAGATATTAAAAAAAAAATTTAATATGTCAATTAGAATCTTCTTAATTTTAATTTAAAGATTAAGAATATAACAAAAAAATGAGTGGTCTTTAATTTTTGGCCACCGCTGTATAAGCATTGCTCTCAAAATTAAAAAATAAAAGTTAAACCTTAGCGAATAGCTACAAAAGTTCGAAAATACTTTACATTCACTTTTATATGCATCTTCAATTTATTAAACAAGGATATGTTTCAAATTTTACTTTTTATTTGCATGATTTGTTAAAGATTTAACATAAAAATCGAATTCAACTAACATTTTTTAAATGTTTACTCATTTGAAAAATGTTAATTGCATTCGATTAGTCACACCCAGGCTTGCGGAGCCGCCCAATTTTTTTCACGGCTCCGCTCCGGCTCCGGCTTCCAGCAAAATCTCGGCTCCGGCTCCGGCTCCTCATAACGTCAATAGAAGAATAAGATTTAAAAGTATACCTTGCCGTCTATTCATAAATTTTTTAATGAATGAAAAATAAACTACTAAACTTTTTTGAAGAATCAGTCCCTTTCATATACCCTTTCATTTCGTACTTACAAATTTATGCCTTTGCCTGGTCATTTCTACAAAATTTTTTCAACTAACTTATTTAGCATCAAATTCCAAATTCAAAACGTTTTCTCTTTTTTTTTTCTGTCAATACACACTCAAAAGTCTCTTTATTCATTCGAAGAAAAATCATGCTATCAATCAAATCCGATTCCATATGACTTGCCTGGACTGCTCGCTTTTTTGCTTCCGAGCACGATCCATTCGAATTCGCATCCTTTTTCTGGGACTATTTCCTCGGATTCCTCTTCATTTTCCAAACCACTTCCAGTACTCTCGCTAGAGTCATTTCCATGAAGACCAATTCCACTCCCCTCGATTTCGAACTTCTTTTGCTCATTGAGCTTTTTCTGGATCTTCCACAGAGTGTCTTCAACAATCAATTGAAATATTGTAAAGCATTTTTAATGTTTTTAAATTTCAAACAAATTATAATCTATCATATTCTTGCAGTGAGGAAAGTAGAATGTCAAAAAGTAAAGTTAAATGAATCAGTATTTTGAATTTCATTAAAAGTACGTAACTTCAAATTCCAATTTTCGTTTAAACAAATGATAGATTGAAAATTGAGATAAAAATCTGTTGCTCTTCTCCAAGAAGGCATTGATATTCACATCTACAAAGACAGCAGCACAAAAAAAAGGATTATCGAACAAAAGTGATTCTCGATGCACCATTGAATCCCTGATGTTCTTCCCAAAATCAGACGTCTTGAATTCACCAGAAACTAGCTCCTCCTTCAGAATTTCCTAAATGTAAATAAAGTTCCCAGGCGTGAGATCCTGACTCTGGAATTATTGAGTTGCAACTGCCGGTTTCTCGAGGATTTTTGCAAGTTCCTCTATCTGCTTCCACTCGTAATTTAGAAACGTAAAGTCACGGGTTTTAAATTCCGCTTCCAGTGCATTCAGGACATCACGCATCTTAAGAAGTTGGTTGAGCATGTTGAATGTACTGGACCATCTGGTTGCATTGTCGATTATTGCAACCTGTAAATTTGAGAAATTTGAGTAACTTTTTTTAAATTTGATTGTTTTCAACATTCGAAAACGCATAATTGACAAATGTTAAATTCAAACTCAAGTTCAGATTCTTGTTAATACTCATTTAAACATTTTTATTTATTGCGATTTGCGATTATATTGTATGTACCTTTTTAGTTTTGTGTTGTTTGCAAAATTCATTTGCTTTCGACGTTCGACAAGCTTTTGCTACATCTCAAGCTTTGCCAACCAGAGACTTAATGCCTCGTTTTTCCGAACCGTCTTTAACAGCCAGCTGCAAGGTGTGATCACCACAACGTTGCAGATTAACGGTGCTCATGTTTTCCGATATTTCGTTGAAGTAAGGCCTCTGCTGTTCAAACACGTCATCGTCGTCGTCGTCAGTGATATAAGCATCCGGCAGATCACCTTCAATTTCAACCTCAAGTTCTTCTTCGATTTCGACGCCAGCAAGTTCTTTAGCAGACTCGTCAGTGACGTCACCTTCTTCATCTGTCTTTCCAAAGTCTCCAACCATTTTTACCATGTTCGACCCGTTATCAGTCGTAATTCCGAGGACATTTTCTTTCCTGATGCCATACGATTCCAGCACGCCTTCAAGAGATTCTTGATTTTGCTATCCATGAAGAACTGCACATTGACGCCAAGAAAGCTTCGATTATGTCTTGAAGCTCCGTCGACTTTCAGAAAAACCAGCTTTCCCTGTAGATTGGTTTTTAACTTAGCCCGCTTTTGTTGAGCCAAAGCCATGATTTGACTTCGAGCAGAATCCCGGTTGACTTTCAAGCCAAAATGTTTTGCCGAATCGCCAGTCAAAATCTTGATTCCTTCACTGCTGAATAGGTTAAAGGGAGCGCCGTTTTGAAGAATCGTCATGTTCATGCCTTTCTTGAAGTCCTCTTTTGAAATTGCGATGGTAACTTTGTTGAGAGAGCGATTGATGGGTGCTTGTACTTTTCTTGTCTCACTAGTCGAGCCCTAATTTCCTCCAAAAACGGATGAGGTGCGTTTCTTTTCCTTTTCGGCCTTCTCTTTCTTCAGTTTCTGCTCTCTTGCCTCAACAATGTTTGTCAAAAGTGTCGAATGTTTATTGACAAAATGGCGTTTCATGTTGGCGGTGGGTTTTTTTTTTCCGCTGCTCTTTTCCCTCTACTTCATTTGCATGTTGCACTGCAAAGTTTGCTGACTTCCTCCCCTACACTAATCTCAACTTGACAAAAAAAACACTTCGTCCTCTTCGCGATAAGCAAACCATTTCAGTTCATCATATAACCTCTTGTCTTCTACTTTATCACTCATGGTTGCAATTTGTAAATAACAGAAATAGCGGAAAAATTCCAAATATATATTCAACTTTATATAAATATTGCAGGGGAAGAAAAGAAAAATACAAGATTATTTTTGGGTCATTGAATAACTTTGAAATGAAAAAAAAATGACAGAAGATAAGAATAAATATGGCACTTCATTCATTTCACAAGAATAAGAATTTAAAAAAACAATATAAGCAAGTATATGGTGGCAGCCATTTTTTTGAGATTTATTTTTAGACTAAACTTGTAAGTCATTTTATTGTATGTGAAATAATTTGTTAGAGACTTAGAGAATTTTGAGTTTTAAGTTTCTTGAATGAAGTGCAGAGGTCGCTAAAAAAATGTGTCAAAAATTAATCTAAAATTTTCAAAAAAAAAAAAAACTTGTTTAGTTCAAAATTTTTTTGAGAGCCGGGATCTACTAATTTTTCTCGGCTCCGGCTCCGGCTTCGGCTCCTGCAAAAAGTATCGGATCCTCGGCTCCCGACTCCGGCTCTGGCTCCGGCTCTGCAAGCCTGGTTTAAGTGCAAATATATCATCTCCAACAAGGACTGGTGGAACTTTAGGATTGATTTCGGAAATTTCTGGTAAATCAAAATTTCCCTTATTAAATACTCTCCCAAATGTGCTTTCATTTAAAATGGCAGCATCAATATCCCTTCCATAAGCCCCAATGTCAACCATTGTAAAACAATATTTAGTACTACAAATGGCTAGTAAAATCATGCTGTAAAATTCTTTGTAGTTGTAAAAAGAAGAACCTGATTTTGCAGGAGTCCCAATTGGTTCATGCTTTCCATCAATAGCTCCTATATAAGTTCCAATTCTGATTGAACTCTTTCATTATATTTTACCATTCATTTATGTCATTTGGGGCTCTGAGAAATACTTTTTTGAGAACTTCCCATATAGCACAACAAGTTTCGGCTTTTCAACAACTTTGAAGATCCGATTAATGACAAAAGGTGTTAAAGTCTTTTAGGAGACATTCTTAAGCATCGATAAAAAAAAAAAAATCCCTATCAAATAGTATCATTTCTTGCACCAAAAAACTAAACGCACCTTGCTTAAGGTGTTTTTTAAATAGTTCTCTGACCCAAAACATATGCTTTCTTTTTTTTACGTTTTTTCGGCGTCTCAAAATTAAAAGTATAACAAAAAGTCGATAATTTAGAAAGAGATTTTTTTTTATGGCGGCCGTTTTTTGTTTGTTTACATTTTTTTTTTTGAAAGACTTTTGCGCTAATTCAATGCAATGGAAACATTGCATTGCACAGCAATTTACTGCACAACAAATCAAACGAATGTTGCACGATTGTTGTACGATATTTTTACAACTATTGGAAACCAAGCTTAACAGGTCCATGTTGTTTATCTTTTTTAAAAAAATAACGTTATGTCTCGAAGCAAAAACAACTCATGTAGTTTAAGGCCAGTCTCCGAAAATTTAGGGTTTGTTTCGTTTATCTGAGGGTGACGTAAAATTGTGCCGTTTAGATCCCGCTGGATTTTTCTAAACGTTTATAATAAAGCGGTAACTAAAAAAGTCCGACAAGAAAGTTTTGTAATTTTTTGAGTATATATCATGAGTTCATAACATGTTATGAATTAGTATATAATATATTGATTTATAACAAACCACATTATTTATTATTCAAATCTTGAATACTTATTATTTCCAATAGATTTTTTAAATTGGATGTTAATTGTGTTAGTGTATTTTTCTAAATTAGTGCTCAATGTTCAAAATAGAACATATAAAATAGAAAGTGCTCAATGTTCTTAAAGAACAAGAAAAAAGAAAGACTTCTTGACGATTCTGAAAAAAGAGAAACTGGCAGCAAGTATATATATATATATATATATATATATATATATATATATATATATATATATATATATATATATATATATATATATATATATATATATATATATATATATATTAGGGTGGTAGTCAAAAATTAAATGTTCAGATTTTGTCTGGGACAACCTCTAGTCCTGTTCCTATTGATCTCATGAACTCATGTGCAAAATTTCATAAAAATATTCTTTCATTAAAGGGTGCCACATGCCAACTGATAAAACCACATGTACGCGATAGAAAAGATAGCCGTGTAAATTAATGTGTTGTTGAATATTATTGAAATCTTTAAATAAATTTTTTTATCTGTAAATCCATTTTGAACACAACCAGATGTCTTTTCAATGAGGTGTACTCTTTATGTTTTTTTTGAGAATCTGACCAGTTGTTAAATTTATCAACTAATTAATGTTCTGTATATGAAAAATATTTATAAATTTCCAAATACAGATAAAAAAAACAGAAATTTTACTTCATAGCATTTTTAGAAATTTGTTACATTCAAATAGTTAAATTTTTATAGTGCTTAAATATTAATTACTTAGCTGCAGCCCACTTACTTATTTTTTCTATCCCAGAATTCCTTGTAATTTGCCACCCAATCGCCATTTTGTATGTTTATCACTATCAGACTACCAAATTAATTATTTTAACTAAAATTTTTCATTTTTAACATTTTTGCAGTGGAATATCTCAATTGTGAAAAGTCAGTATACATTTAAGTTGTTATTTTGTAATATAAATTATGTAAACTACTTTGAATTTTATTTTATATAAATTCATATATCTAAACTCAAAAAAGATACTGAATAATGGATATCACTGAATATATACTAAATGAATAAAATTTTATAACTTTTGCAATTCACATCATGCTTATTGCATAACTTTATTTGTATTTTTCTAGATTAATAAATATCAGAAAATGTCACAATCAAAACCTGCAACTAGATCTGCAACCAAAATTTACCTTCTCGGTTTCACAAATGCCTCCATTAATGGTACTAGATTACCGTCACGAAAGCAAGCATTACAGTTTTTCTTCCATCAGTTGAAAATAAACAAAAAAACCGTGCGAGAAAGTTCGGACATTACTATTAAAACAGTTGCTGATTTTTGGAACAAAGCTTACATGCCAATGACAACATTGCAACATGCAATTGCGAGGCTAGAGAAAATATACAATGAGTGGAGAAAGCTACAAAAGGCTTCAAAAAGAGGAGGAGCAACTCAGATAGCGAAAGAAACAGCCTTTGTTGCATCATTTGAAGATACGTTCGACATTTCTCATGTTGATGCCGAGAGGCTTATATAAAATCCAGAAGACAAACTTTTTCTTAAAGCTCAGCTTGGAAATGGAAGACACTCAAGTTCAATGGCACAAATAGACAGAAAATTGGCAGTCAAGTTGAAGCGTAAACATGAGAGACAAGAGGCTATAAAAGCCAGAACAGAACGAGAAGAATTGAGACATGCTGTCAGCAACGGTGAAACATTTGAATCAGATTCAGAAAAAAGTTGCAATGAGAACGTAGATTCTGACCATGACTCAGCAGTGACACCGCAGACAAAACGACCTCGTTCGATTTAAAGCTGCTGCAACTTGTGGACTGACAAAAAATATTGTCAGTCCACAAGTTGCAGCAGCTTTAAATCGAACGAAGATCAGCGACCGAAATGCGGTTTATGCTTTGGCTTCATTCTCAGTTGCTGTTGGTCAAAACCCAAGTGAACTAGCTCTGAATCGCTGGTCAATTCGACGCAATAGAATGAAACATAGATACGAAATAATTTTGAAATTGAAGGAAAGTTTTGGTGAAAATATTAGGGATGTTCCGCTCGTAGTGCATTGGGACGGCAAGTTACTCCCTGATATATCAGGAAAACATAAAAAAATAGATCGCTTGCCTATTCTTGTTTCAGGTCAAGGTGTAGAACGTCTATTGAATGTGCCTAAGCTCCCAAATGGCACTAGAGAGGCAATGGCAAATGCAGTTGTAACAGCAATCGACGACTGGAATCTTGCAGAGAATATAAAAGCCATGTCTTTTGACACTACAGCCAGTAATTCTGGGATTCGCTCTGGTGCAGCAGTTCTTATTGAACAAAAGATGAATAAAGAGCTGCTCCATCTTGCATGTCGGCACCATATTTTTGAAGTTGTTTTTGGAGATGTGTTTAACTCATTAGCTGGACCATCTACTGGACCAGACATTTTGATGTTTAAAAGGTTTCAAACAGCATGGCTATCAATCGTTCGTGACAGATATGAAGACGGTATATCAGATCCTGAAACAGCTTTAGTTTTTAACAGCAACAGAGAAATGATGAAAGAAGCTATTGATTTCATTCAAAACTGCTTGCTGACAGAGAACCAGCCTCGTGATGATTATAGGGAACTTTTAGAACTGTCTTTGATCTACCTGGGTCATATTCCTCCTCGCGGGGTTCATTTTATGGCTCCTGGGGCTATGCATCGGGCCAGATGGATGGCCATGGCTATTTATTCAATCAAAATTTTTCTCTTCAGATCCCAGTTTTGCATGACAAAGCGTGAAATAAATTTATCACGTTTCTTGAATATTTTTGTCTGCTTTGTCTATCTCAACTCATGGTTTACTGCTTCGCTGTCCATTCAAGCTCCACTGAATGATCTCATTTGCCTTAAACGACTCACGCAATTCAGGACAATAAGTTTAAATGTTGGAAATGTAGCGATAAAGGCATTGTCTCGTCATATGTGGTACCTCAGTGAGGAACTGATTGCCTTTAGTTTTTTTGATGATCGTGTTGATGCAGCTACAAAATACGAGATGGTAAATGCAATGAAAACAAAAACTGGAAATGGAATTCCTGCAAAACGTGTTCAACTACGTGAAAACAACATTTCATCATCAGAGCTTGCTGATTTCATTAACTCGAACACCATGAGGTTTTTTGTTATACTGGGCATCTCAACTTCTTGGCTCGAATTGGATTCATTTTTGTGGAACGAGGACCAAGTTTTTATTGCAGCTAACCATTTTGTAGCCGGTTTGAGCGTTGTGAATGACAGAGCAGAGAGAGGAGTTGCTCTTATCCAAGACTTTAACCAAATTCTAACAAAAGATGAAGGACAAAAGCAAGCACTTCTCCATGTTGTGTCTGAGCATCGAAAACAGTTTCCAGATGCCAAGAAATCCACTGTTGTTAAATAGGACTAAATAGTCATTTTTCCATTCAAAACAAAATGAAAAACTAAAATGATATTGAAATTATAGTTATTTTTTCATGGTTTTCAATGTTCAATACTTTGTTAATTAAAAACTTTTGAATTAAAATAGTTTATGTAGAAAAAATTTTTTAAAGTGCTTACAGCCATTAGCGTCAACCTTAGTGAAACTTCAACCCCGTGTGGCACCCCTTAATGATGAAATATCCTTCTCAAATTTTGCACATAAGTTTGTTATGCTAAAAGGAACAAAAATAGAGGTTGTCCCATCAATTTACTTTGAAAAAGTTTTTTGAGCACCACCCTAATATATATATATATATATATATATATATATATATATATATATATATATATATATATATATATATATATATATATATATATATATATATATATATATATATATATATATATATATATATATATAATATCTAAACAAACAAAAAATTAACAATTCAATTGACTGGATGATTATTGTTAAAACAAAATGAATAAAAAATTATGATAAATTAAATAATGATAATCAATACAAATCATATCCTATTTAACAAAACTTTATTACTAGAATATAAACTATTACTCCAATAATATCACAAAAGATGTTTTTAAAACCAATCTCAAAGGTTTTTCCAATTCATTTTGATGTATATAAACATTCGACAATTGCCATAAACTTTAAACTTATTTAGCTGCTTTTAATAAATTTATGTAAATTACTTGTTAATTCAACTTATGACCATGCATTTGTTGTCATTGATTTATAATGTATTTCGAATAATAATAATTTTACTACAAAAGAATTTAATAAATCGATTTCTATTTCTTCCAAACAAATCGGTTAAATTCGTTGTGTCAACAGTCTACTAAAGACTACTGCTGATTTTATTAATCTATTTATTTTCAATCTAGATCTTTTTCTTTCTCGCAATATTTTCATTCTTGTTAAATAAACATTTTCTTTTTCTTTATTTTCTCCAGTTTTATTTATCTTTACAATACAAATTAAACATGCTATCAGTCAAATTTCAATGTGTATTTAAGCAGGATCCATCCTCCTATAGTAAAATAAATCACATTTCTATATAATTATAAAATATACTTGTAAATAATTTTTTTTTTAGTTATATAGTAAGCATTGTATAATAGTAATTGATTTCTTTGACCAGGAAGCTCCATCAACTGCATTAAAAAATTAAAAAAATCATGAAAAGTACTCTAAAGAGACTATGCTGTCAAAATATACTTGGCAGCTAAAAGAAAAAAATATTAACTTTAAATTAAACTGGTCTATTCTAAAAACTGCGTCTACCTATAATAACATATCTCAAAAATGTATATATTGTTAACAAAAAAGCTTGAAATTATTACTTATTTAGATCAAGAAAATTTACCAAATAAAAAAAACTGAACTTATTTCTAAATGCAGACATAAAAATAAGTACCTTTTAAAAAGTTATAAAAACAAATGAGCAAACTTATTAACCGAATTTATTTAATTCTAAATACCAATTAAAAATAATAAATTGTATTAACACTATATATACATATAAATATGTATATTTATATGTATATATATGGTGACCACACGCTCTATTTTGTTTATTACGAATAACTTCCACCGACAGAAACCATTCTGTTTATGCGGTCATCAAAAAGCCTTTCAAAACAAAATCGCTAAGTATTACCGAGTTCTCGACACTTCATTGTACGTCGTTGAAAGAAATTATTAAATGTCGGATTTTCTACCCTACCTTCTGAATCAAAGTATGAAAAAACAATATAATTCAATATAGATGTCTTTTAGCTTGTAGATAACTAGAAAAGTTGTGCTTAACAATTTAAACCCTTTTTTTTTTGAAACATTCATCTTTAAGTTTAAGGACAATATGCGTCATCCACCATATTTTTGTTAATAATATTTTTTTTCAACTTAGCCCAACTTTTGCTAAGTATTATTCAGCTTGGACAACAAATTTTCAAAAACAGTTTTTTTTTAAAAGGAGTTGTAGAAGGTAGGAGAACTACCATAAAAATTTAGACCAGGGGCCAATGCTATAAACAATTCGAAGTTTTTTTCGAGAAAAAAAATCTTTCGTAAAAACGCAACTTTTCACGTACGAAAAAAAGTTCGTAATCTCGAAGAATTTATCGCTGTTTGTATTTTTTTCGCCCATTGCTATAAAGCATAAAACGTAAACGTCACTAAAATTCACGAACTTTTTTTATCCGTAATATATAGTAGTAATATAATAGTAATTTTTATTGTAACTTTTATTTATTAGGCCTACTTAATGAATTTAATTAGTCATTAAGTATGCTGTGCTGTCTGTTCTATTTTTATGAATATTTTTAAATTCTAGTATTTGGTGTTTAAAAAATCTGTGTAAAATTAAAGTAGGAACATGGATTTAATTTTTTCGGATTGAAGACTTAGATTTCGAAGTTGCAGAAAATGAGCTTCGCCACCGATTGCCTCGAGAGGTTGGTGTTTAAAATATTACTTAAAATTACTATATATATATATATATTTTTTTTTTTAATGATTTTTTATCGAACAAAATCAGAAATCATACTAAATAGGCGCAGAAATTATATTTTTGTTTTGTTTTTCAATATCATTTTAGTTTAATGGTCGCTTTTTTAACGAAGATGTTTCTGACAACGTTTTTCGAGAGCAGTATCGAGTCCCAAGAGCTGTATTAGATTTTTTAGAAACTAGGCTTAAAGATGATTTGCAACATTATACTAAGCAATTTGCAAAATTATACTAAGCATTTCTTCATTTTATTGGCACAAATGTTTTTTTTCATGTTCTCAGAGACTGTCATGGAATCTTTACCAACACAATTTATCGTATTATACAGTGTAGGAGAAGCTATTTTCAATGTTAGTGTATTAAGTTAATAAAACTATTGGAAGTATATATATATTTACATATATATATATATATATATTTAGATATATATAAAATTGATATATACTATATATTACATCATGTTATCACTGTTAATTTTATATACTGTAATATATCTCTGCTGTTTTTGAATAGAATGATTAAATTGCCATTATTATTACCCTTGTTATATATCATTAGCACTGTTAGTAGCTTACTTTACATTAGTTTATAACTATTTGTATATAAACTCGAATGTAAAATCTTTATTTAGAAATATGATTGATTGATTACATACTTATATTATGTTAATATATACTATATATTACATACTTATACTATAACATTTGTAAATATATATATATATATATATATATATATATATATATATATATATATATATATATATATATAAATATAATGTAGCAATACATATTTTTATTTAAATAGTTTGCTAATTAAAACATACTAAGCTTCCCAAGAAGAACCTCTTTGTTTTCTCTGATCTTTATTGTTAGTAACATTTTAAGTTCTTTAAACAGCATTTTATTTTGTTGTGTATTTGTGTATTATTTTGTTGTGTATTTGTGTATTATATGGCATATTTATCAACTCTTTATACTTTTCTTTAGTCAAACACTATGAAAAATTTTTTTAACCAGAATTACTATCGAAAACCTTCATAAATAAGTATGGCATTTTAAATTCATGCATGCATTGTTAACGAAGCACAACAAGGAACTGAATAATCGATTAAATGCAGATTTTAAGTAATTAGTTTATTATGAAGTTACCAAAATCCTTTTAAGCTTTATCTATAAAATATCTGCATAAAAACACAAACAAAGAATGTTCAATGATTTTGAAGCGCTAACGTTGTTCCAACAATGGCCGCCAAAAATCACGAAGAAAATATCTAAAATTGAGATCAAAAATCTATCTGAAGTTTTTTTTCGAAAAAACGCATTTTTTATCTGAAAAGGCGATTCCCTTGTTCGTTTATAGCATTGGATTTAATAGCGAAGTTTTTATCTTAAAAACGGAGTTTTTTGAATGTTTATAGCAATGGACTTTTTTTTTCTTCGCTTTTTACGGTAAAAACTTCGTGTTTTACGGAAAAAACTTCGTTTTTTATGTTTATAGCATTGGCCCCAGCCTTAAATCACCTGAGAATTAGTTTACGAACGTCTCCACAGCAACAGCCTTTTAATGATAGCGTGCACATCACCACAAATGATCTTAATTTAGACAAATTTTTTTTATATATATATATAAATAGCTTTTAAATGAGTGAAAAAAATTTCTTGGATAAAATCAATGTAAATAAATAAACAGTGATAATCTTAGAATTATTTTCACAATACATAATTGGTAATATTCTGTGATCACCATCGGATCATTTCTTGTGTATGCACTGTGAGTACGGTCATTTTCAGATGTTTTGTTTGTTTTTTGTGAAGGGTGATTTACAGAGGTTAAGGTAAGTATAGGTTCGAAGGTTAAATGGAAGGAACGTGAAGGATGGTTTTGAGGTTTAGAATCTGGAGACTGATTATGGTTGTGCTGTCCGTCTTCAGTTAATTCTATTATGAAATAATTCTCAATCTAATGTTCTAATAATGTGTGGTAGTGGTTAACGCTATTTTATTCAGTGCGCTAATAAAATTACCAATAATATTTTCTTACTCTCGTTGCAAGGTCTAATACTGTATATGTGCAATCA
This sequence comes from Hydra viridissima, assembly GCF_058129835.1. Classification (NCBI taxonomy): domain Eukaryota; kingdom Metazoa; phylum Cnidaria; class Hydrozoa; order Anthoathecata; family Hydridae; genus Hydra; species Hydra viridissima. Next base: position 7,025,200 of record NW_028324304.1, on the reverse strand, counting down.
TTTTTATCAATTACTCCTTTTCTTTAAATAAATATTTCTTTCTTCTTTTGCTTTATTAGAAACGGCAAAACTTCTCGTTATTTTTCTTAAACTAACATTTTCCCTTTTTTTTTTTTTTTTTTAACTTGTGCCGAAAAACGTGCTTCTTTTTTTCATCAAAATTTTCCTTTTTTACACCTTTTCTTTCGTTCACCCACAAAAAACATTCTTGTTTATCCAAAATTATTTTCGCTCTTCTTTCTTTTTTTTTTTTTGATCCAAAGTCACTGTGTTTTTATCCTAGAAGTTCTTCCTAACTGTTTTTTTTCTTTTTTTGAGCTTTTACTGCTTTCTATTATTACTTGTTTCTGCTGCATTACTTATCATTCATTTACATAACAAGTTAAATAAAGTCTCCGTGTGTACGTTTGATTTTTCTTCTCTAAACTTTATCTTTATTTTAGACGACGCAACGGTTTGCGTTAGACAAAACTGTTTGATTGGTTACCATTAAGGGTCTGCGTATTGTTATCGGTATATCTGTATGAACCGATATTTTGAACCGATAACGATATAAAATGATAACGATATCAAACGATATGAGTTTGTCTATGAAACGATAATATCGGTTTAGTTATCGTTTGAAACGATAACTAAACGATAACTTATCGTTTGAAACGATTTTATCGGCTTTTTTTTATCGGTTTATCGGAATACATAAAAATAACGAGAATACCGATATTTATCGGTATAATAACGATATTTTTTACAATATTCCAATTTATTTTTTTTTTTAAATGTTAAATCATAGTTCAAATATATGATAAATCTTCAAGTCGAGTCAAGATGTCCTTTTGCCTATCTTTACCGGTTTTAAAAGTTAATCCTTCCCAATTGTATATATTATCTAGATGTCTAATTTCACAAAAATTCTGTAAAGAAAAAGTGAAGCAACACTGTTCTCCAAATTGACCCCAGGTTGAAACTCTCCCCACTCCTGATTTTTTTACATTTAATCAATCATATGCATTAGTAAACACAATATATGTTGTCAAAAAAATCTGAACTAATTTTAAAAAAAATAAATTGGAATATTGTAAAAAATATCGTTATTATGCCGATAAATATCGGTATTCTCGTTATTTTTATGTATTCCGATAAACCGATAAAAAAAAGCCGATAAAATCGTTTCAAACGATAAGTTATCGTTTAGTTATCGTTTCAAACGATAACTAAACCGATATTATCGTTTCATAGACAAACTCATATCATTTGATATCGTTATCGTTTTATATCGTTATCGGTTCAAAATAATAACGATACGCAGACCCTTACTATAAACATAAAAAACGAAGTTTTTTCCGTAAAAAGCGAAGAAAAAAAAAGTCCATTGCTATAAACATTCAAAAAAATCCGTGATTAAGGCGGCCATTGTTGGAACAACGTTAGCGCTTCAAAATCATTGAACATTCTTTGTTTGTGTTTTTATGTAGATATTTTATAGATAAAACTGAAAAGGATTTTAGTAACTCCATAATAAACTAATTACTTAAAATATGCATTTAATCGATTTGTGTTTCGTTAACAATGCATGCATGAATTGAACATTCCATGCTTATTTATGTAGGTTTTCGATAGTAATTTTAGTTAAACAAATTTTTCACACTGCTTGACTAATGAAAAATATAAATAGTCGACAAATATACCATATAATACACAAATACACAACAAAATAATACACAAATACACAACAAAATAAAATGCTGTCTAAAGAACTTAAAATGATACTAGCAATAAAGATCAGAGAAAACAAAGAGGTTCTTCTTGGGAAGCTTAGTATGTTTTAATTAGCAAACTATTTAAATAAAAATATGTATAATTACATGTATGTATATATATATATATATATATATATATATATATATATATATATATATATATATATATATATATATATATATATATATATATATATATATATATATCATAAAATGATGTAATGCATAGTATATATCAATTTTATATATCTGTAAGATATATATATATATATATATATTCAATAGTTTTGTTAACTTAATACACTAACATTGAAAATAGCTTCTCTTACACTGTGTGTAACATGACAGTCTCTGAGAACATGAAAAAAAAGCAGCATCGAGTCCCAAGAGCTTTATTTTTAGTTTCTAAAAATCTAATAAAGCTCTTGGGACTCGATGCTGCTCTCGAAAAACGATGTCAGAAACATCTTCGTTAAAAAAACGGCTATTAAACTAAAATGAAATTGAAGAACAAAACAAAAATATAATTTCTGCGCCTATTTATTATCATTTCTGATTTTTTTCGTTAAAAAATCATTAAAAAAACATCAAAATTTAGTAATTTTGAAAACACCAACTTCTCGAGGCAATCGGTAGAGAAGCTCATTTTCTGCAACTTCAAAATCTAAGTCTTCATCCGAAAAAATTAAATCCATGTTCCAACTTTAATTTTACACAGTTTTTTTAAACACCAAATATTAGAATGTAAAAATATTTACAAAAATAGAATAGACAGCACAGCCTACTTAATGACTAATAAAATTTATTAAGTAGGCCTACTTAATAAAAATTTAAAAAAATTGTTGTTTTCAATGACGTATTACGAATAAAAAAAGTTCGTGAATTTTAGTGACGTATACGTTTTATGCTTTATAGCAATTGCAAAAAAAAATACAAACAGCGATAAATTCATCGAGTTTACGCATTTTTTTACGTAAAAATAATTTTCTTAAAAAATTGCGTTTTTACGAAAGATTTTTTTTCTCGAAAAAAACTTCGAATTGTTTAAAGCATTGGCCCCAGGTTTTAAAAAGCAGTGTGAACGGAAAAAATGCGTCACAAGTTTAAATAACCACGATTAAAACAAGTCTTTGTAGTAAAACAAAAAGAATCACGAAGAAAAATTGGTACTAAAATATTTTGTAGTTTTAAAGTTGAATTATGCCAAAAAGAGTATTCTTTGCTTCTGATGTAAATTTGAAATTTCTAATTTATTTGATAGTTTTAGATAAAAAAAAACCCAATGACAAAATTATAGTTTTTTTAAACTGTCAAAATTAGGTAATTGACCCCCGTGTGTAACATTTTAGGTTGCAGTTTATCAAGTTGGCTGTAATAGAAAATAAAACTTTCTCTGCATTATTTGTAACTTGATTTAATGTGTATAGAGAAAAAAGCCAGTTCCTAAAAAAAATTATAGTGACTGTGAAAATAATTACCCTTTTTGATACCATCAAGAAGGCAAATGATCACAAAGAAAAAGCCACAGAATCGTATGGAAATAAAACACGTCATTTTTTAAGGTATGAAAGACAGCTGATGATTTATTCCATAATAACCAAATGGGTATGTGCATTTGAAGTACGAGCACTTGCAAAGCCTAGTAACTAATTCAAAGCCTAGTAACTAATGACGAAACGACGTTAAACGTTAAACATTAAACGTTAAGCATTTCTGTAGTAATTATATTATAGATTAGTTTTTATTCTATTAATGAATTTTTCTCAGATTCACTAAATACAGATTCACCTCTAAGATAAATTAAAATGTATCAGTTAAAATGCAACTAACTAAAATGTACTTTCAATGAAAATTAATTGTAACTAAATGTTACTGGGGTAAATCTTTTACACACACCTAGTGCCAAAACAACCCACAAAAACACCTGCAACTTTCAGTATTTATTCTAATTAAATATTATGTATTACTAGGTATAATGGAGGCATACATTCTGTGTGTAAAAGAATTGGCTAAATCTTTTAAAATAAATGTATGATGATTTTAAAATCTTGGCTGAACATTACAACAGTACAAGGGCAAAATTTAGAGAAATCGTATAACAAAATAATAATGCCTCCCAGATTGATGAAAATGATTTTCCTCCTCTCTTTAAGCAGAATAATACTTCGCCTCCCGGCGGCGAGGTACTATTCTGCTTAAAGGTGATTTCTTTTGGGAGGCGGAAGCCATCACCTGCCGCCCACCAAAAATTTTATTTTCCCACAGAATGTTCTGGTCTTCGCCTCGATCGGCTTTCTGTTGGCGGCTGCTCACAGAATTTTTTTGGAGGCAAAATGTTTTTGAGGCCGCCGCTAATCGGGAGGCGGATGCCACGGGCAGCTGTCGTCAGATGATATTTTCCACCGGCAGAAGAAAAGAAAGACAAAAATAAAAGACGAAAAAAAGACAAAGAACGAATTTTAGTTAAAAGAAATATTTTAAACGTTTGTTTTAAATTCACAAATTTATTTAATTTATTAGCAATTTAAAAACTAATTTGGTGCAAATATTGAAAATTTGACATTAAAGTTGCGTTTTTCTATGATCTATACCCTGACTAAGAATATATCCTTATTTAAAAACCAAAATGGCGGCTCAGGTTGTTGATGAAAACAAGAAAAAGATAACGAAAACCGATTTCGACTGGATAAAGATGATAAAACATCAAATTTCATACTAAATTTATCAATTATAATATCCTAATAGAGTTTAATAGTAAAAACACTAATGCTTAGGAATGAAGGTAGTTTGAGGGTGTAAGAAAAGCTTTAGCTTTTATCTAATCAAACAAATTAGTTTGGTTCTGTTGAAGAATATAAAGATGTGTTATCCGAGTTAACTGTTTTAAGAAATGCCGAAGTTCGGCTGAGAAACAGGCTTTTGAGAACCCGAAAAGTTCAAAAAAATGATTCTTGCTAGTCATTTTAAAGTTTGTTAAAAATTTTAAATAATGGAAATAATTCCTCTAAAATGAGCATCACATTTTACCTTTTTTTTTTTTTTTTGCAATTTTCTGATCGAAAGAGTAAAAGCCAAGAATTAAAATACTTTAAAAGTGCTCGTTAGAGTGAAAATGTCAATAAAAAGTGGTAATGTAAACATCTTCCTAAGATCTATTTTCTGAACAATTACTTTTAATACCACAGGCTTTTAAATGAAAACATTTTTTTTTTAAAAAATGTTAATTACTTTACTCAAAGTTACAAAAGAAGGGATTAAAAAAAGAACTTTAAATGGTTTTATTTAATGGAGTTTTGACGAAAAAAAAGAGCTGATAAGTAATTTTTTAAAAATGTCATTTAGAGAGCAGTTATGAATATGGATAAGATATCTAAATCATCAGCACACCACAAAAAATGGCACAAAGAAAGATTATTTGTGCACAATTTTTTGGATAAACCTCGAACAAAGTTGTCTTATGTTTATCATGTCTTTGTGTTGCTGATCGTAATTACAAATATGGCTGTTAGCATTGCGTCCACCGTAGAAAATTTGGAAAAAAATACTAAACTTAGGCTGGCTTCTTTTGTTTATGAGTTTGTTCTATTGATCTTCTTCATTTTGGAGTACTTTTGCCGACTGTTTGTTTGCAGTGCAAACGTAAGATATCGTGGAGTTCACGGAAGATTGGTATATATTAAGACTTTTTACATGATAATTGACAGTTTGGTGATAATAACTTCCATAATTACCATTATATTACATGTTAACGCTACCTACATAGCAATACTTCGTTACGCTAGACTTTTTCAAATACTGAGACTGTTGCGAATGGATAGAACCAGAGGCGACTTACAAACCATGTGGCGGGCTATTTACAGCCATAGAAAGGAACTTCTGACTTGCTACTTTTTTTGCGCTGTAGTGCTCTTGCTAGGATCTTATGTCATGTTCATTATAGAAAGGAATATAGAATTGTCTGACGGTAGAATCGATAACATGCTTAATGGATTATACTGGGGAATGATAACTTTTACGACAATCGGTTTTGGAGATTATACCCCTCATACATGGTACGGTAAGTTGATCACTGGACTTTTGTCGTTGGTAGGATGCGCTTTTTTCGCACTTCCAGCAGGCATTCTGGGATCCGGATTTGCTTTGCAAGTTTCTAAGCAAAAGAAAGAAAAAGGCTCCATAAAAGTTCGAAATCCTGCCGCGTTTTTGATCCAATGTGCGTGGAGAAGTTATGCCGTGCGCAACACAAAGTTAAATGCAACGTGGCGCTATCTTCTTACGCTAAAAGTCGCAGCAACAGCCAAGGCTAAAGCAGTTAAACAAAAGTATATCAAAGCTGATATGATAAGAACTAGCGACTTTAATGCAGTTATTCCAAACAAAGTCATCGATGATTCTGCGATTAGTTACAGTTTAACAACAAAATCTAAGCCTACTTTTTCCAACAAACAGTTTGATAACAAAATGGTTGGGCTTAAAAAAGTCAAAAAGAAGCCAGAGCAAGTCGATAAGTTTGACGATCTAGTGGTTGTTTTTCATAAAAAAAATGATGATGATAATTGGTTGGCGGATAACATTCAAATTAAATATAAATTAGTCTATAATTTTCTTACAATTCTTAAATTGATTTTGGCCACCAGGGCATTTTCCGACACACGATATCCTTATGTCAACATCGAGCACATTCTTCAAGCTAACAACTTAAGCTTATCATGTTCGTTATCTCATTTAAGAGAGATAAAGAGCACAATGGGAATAATGATCTCTGAGTTAAATGATTTAAAAAATGAGATTCGAGAACTGAAAAAAACAAATAATACTTTGAGGAAACTTTCAATTTGTGGATGAAAACATTTTTAATCTTAAACTAAATTTGTTTAAATATTGTAAATTACTGTCAGCTTTTTAATGTCAGAGATGACTTTTAGTAAATCTATGTTTCCTTAGCTGGAACCTAAGGAAAGAGAAAAAAAAGCCAAAGTGTTTATGTGTTTTTAAGTATTGAAATGTACTCCCTATTTTTAATTGTAATCAAGTTGTAATAATCACGCAAAAAAACATGTTGTTTTTAAGTATATATTGGTAGTAAAATTGTCGTGTTGTTTTTCGATTAATAATGAATAGTAAAAATTAGAGTGCAAGCTTTTACATTGCTTATTTAAAATAAACTGGTTTCATAATAACTTATATATTTATGCATACAAAGTTACAGTTTCATATATTTATTTGGAATGTCAAAGTTACCTTCTGTAGTTTTATTAAGGATAATATTAATTCTATTTAGTTTATTCTTTCTTTATTTTTTTTTATTTTTCCAAAAGCTGATGTTTTAAAAGCATTACTTACTATAAGTTATATAGCTTAATATCTTTTATATTGTTCTAAGTTATATATAAGTAATTAAAATTTAGAAAATTCGTTTTATTTTAAAACACCGATATTAAAGTTTGTACTAAATTGGTTGTTATTAGTTATTATTAATTGTCATAATTCGTTACTATCCATTATTATTCGTTATCATTAGTTAATAAACCATTACTGATGTAAGATGTTACAGATTGATTTTTTGTTTGCTAATAAATTTTTTAAGTCAGACAAAGAGGTTTTACTTGCCAGCAATACGGCGTAATTGGCTTTTGTTTAAGTTAAGCGCTATTTTATTTTTTTCAGACTATTAAAAAATCAACTTCTAGGGTGAAGGAGTATTGTAACTATATTTATTGTTAATCAATTAAAAAAAAAAAGTGTTAGCTTATATATTACGTTTTATAGCCAGAGACAATTTTATGGAGATTCTTTCCGCAAAAGAAATTTTTCAAGAAAATTTTTTACAGGGGTTTGTATGTAATTTTTTTTTTTTTAATTACACTTTACCCCCATTCGTAAAATATTTTGCATCTTTGGAAAAGAAGTTTTCAGGTTGGGGTAATTGCAACTCAATAAGTTAGATTTTTTCTCAAGTTATTATCAGTTCTACAAAACCAGTGATATTTTCATTAACGTGAAGTAAAATTTGAAGTAAAAATAATTGATTTCGTTAATGTGAATAAAAATTTAAAATTAGGATATAACTGAAGAACGAAAACTGAAATAGAATTGAATATAAGCATCAAAAAACGAAAATTGGAATAGAATTAAGAATTATTAACGAACGAAAATTATTGAATATTAAAAAAGTTTTGATGCAATAATTAGTTTTTTTTGACAATTAGTTTGCAAATTTTACTTGGTTTGAAATTGGCGCACATGTTTGACCATAACGATGATATTTGAAATGATTATAGAATGTATTAATGGACCACAAAACTGGTCACGTGCTTGTCATTACGTTAAGTATAAATTCAATGCGTCCAATCTTTTGTTGTAAAATAAAATAAAAATCTATAGATTCTTAAGAGTTTCAAATCAATCAATAACAGAATAATGAGTTTATCAAGGTTGTTGGCTGGTAGGAAGCGTGACAGTCCTGTATGGAAATTCTTCGTTTACGATGAAAAAACTGACAAATCCATGTGTCTAGTACAGGACATAAATAATGAGATCGCGTGTGGCGCATTTCTTGCCGGAAAAAATTCCAGTAACTTAGTAGCGCACATTCAGAGAATACATAAAGAGACACACAAATGTTACACGGATGAAAAGAAAAAACGAAATGCAGAAAAAATGTTTTTGAAACGTAAAATTGATGAAATCAATTCTACATCTTCCCGAAATAGTGGAAAGACAAAAACCCAGAAAATAAGAGAGAGCTTTGAACACCGAATCACCGCGTGGCCAACGGACTCAAGTAAATATCAAGTGCGTCAGGATAGCGTGATTGAAATGATTGTTAATACCAGCTATCCAATGGTATTGCTAGATCAGCCGTCGTTTCGAAAGATGATAAAAACGCTTGACCCAAAATTTAAATTGCCAGGTAATAATTAACACAACTAAATTTTTAAATTATTGTTTTAGATTCATTCAATGCTAAACATTTTTTAAATGTTTACCTGTAATTATAGTATCATTAATGTAACACTATAGTAACTAACTACACAAACTGATGTGCATTAAATTTTAACTGATTTAAATTTTATATTGCAGGGTCTGCAACACTGAACAAGCGGATAAACGAGCGTTTTCTTCGACAATCTGCACAACTGAAAGACTTGATAAATCGTACACGCAAAGTAACAATTTGTCTTGATGGTTGGACGAAGAAGGGTCTCACAGCATCGTTCCTTGGAATATCTGCTTGTTTCTATGACACCACCATTGATAAAACACGACATGCTTTCCTAAATTTGATGGAACTCCAACATCTCCACACGGGTGAGATGTTTGCCGAATGTTTAAAAAAATGTCTTGACCAGTGGGGTATTAGAGAAAATCAAGTTATGTTGATTGTTTCAGACAACGGGTCGAATATGGTTAAAGCCATCAGGCTCTTACAGGAAGTGCATGCAGCTAAGAAATCTGACGAATCTGAATCTTATGAGTTTGAATCTGACGAGTCTGAACATGAAACTGATGAGGAAGAGATCCAGTCTCAGTCAGAACAAACTGATTTATTCCTACCAGATCATATTCCATATCGTCGAATGCCCTGTATGGCTCACACACTCCAGCTTCTCATAAAACCAGTTTATGAACATTATAGTGCAACCATCTTAGAAACGAGACAAGTTGTATCAAGAATTAGGAAATCAAGTGTGGCAATTGAGAAACTTATTGACAAGTGTGGGAAGTCTGTGATAACTGACTGCACCTCAAGATGGAACAGTACATATCAGATGATTGACCGGCTGTTGAAAATAAAGACATCGGTGAATGAAGTTCTTACAGAAATTGGTACATATTATTTTATTATTTATGTTATTAGTGTATATAAGTTGTTTTCGGAAATTTATTAAATCTACAAAATTGTGTCTTACGTTATTTAAACTAAAAAAACGAAAATGTTAATAAATTGTAAGTTCATTAGTCATTATCATTAAAAAACAAGACAGGGTATATAGTCTTTAAATTAGGTTTACTAAAAACACGGAAAGACTTTACCCTGCCTTTTAAATCGCATCACAACAGAATGGAAAAATGAGACGTACATCAATGGCAATTATTAGTTATTACAATTGTTATTAGTAAACTTTAATTACAGATAGTTTACTTAAATTTAGGAATCGACACATTCAAAGCAAGTGAATGGGTTCGTCTTCAAAACATTTCTTCACTTTTGGAACCATTTGCAGTACAAACAGATATACTTCAGACCGATGCCCAGTCTCTTTCACAGGTTCTACCATCTATACTCAATTTGGAATGCCATTTACAAGAATATCCTACTAACAAGTCTTTGACAGCGAATCTTCTTGGAGATCTACGTCAACGGTTTCAATCAATTCTGCAGCCGGACTCAGATACGTTTAATCCTTTTCCGTCTGCTGCATGTTTGTTAGATCCAACCGTTGCTGTCTTTATCCTCACACCGGAAATGGACACCTTGCTCCATGCAGCAAAGATGTATATAATAAAAGTTTGTGGAGTAGAACAAGAATTACAAGCTGCTGCTGAGTCAAATGGATCTGAATGTGAATTTGCTGCCATAAAGCGCTTTAAGTTCTTGTCAAATAAAATCTTTACAAAAGAAGGAAAGATTTATAACCAAGACAATATCACTGTTGCAAGTCAGCTGTCAAGGTATTTGGTTGACATAAGCGGTGATGAAGCGCTGCCAAGTAACGGCCTGCTCTTTTGGAAACAAAACAAAAGCAAGTATAGCAAGATTGCAATTTTGGCTGAAGATTTACTGTTCGCCCCAGCATCACAGGCGTTTGTAGAAAGGATTTTTTCACTTTGTGGAATTTTAACTGTAGGTCGCCGCATTCGAATGAAAAAATCATTAGAGATGAGAGTTTTTATGAAACTGAACAAAAACTTGTAATTATAATTAAATTATAAATAAACCAGATATTTTCTTTCAATTTCAAAAAAAAAAATCTTATTATAACTCAATTGAATCATTGAATGACTATTTGTATGGTTATTTAGATGTTTATTATTAAATTAAAAAATTTTTAAATTTTTTTCTTGAAACTTATGTATTACATTATTTCTTAAAATAATGATAGGGGAGACCGGGGCTAGTTGTCAGCAGGGGTAAGTTGACGAATTGCGTTTATCTGCAGAGTCTTTTATCAAAAAGTATCAGAAATCTCAGGGAACTTTCCTAATTGACCATTTCATCTTGGGTCCTATGAATAAAACTACTATAAATATTCCAGTCACAATTGATTTACTATTATCAGTCAGGTTTTTTTAGTAGTTGTCGTTTTTCAGGATCTTTAGGCAGTTTATTGAAAGGTATTTGGGGTTTATTGGAAAAATTTTCACAGGGGAAGCTGGAAAACAAAAATATCTTTATAAAATCAATTTTTTTAAAATTATTATTTGTAACAATATTAAAAAAATTTATTTTTACAAAAAAAAATTTTTTTAATTTATTTTTTACAAAAAAAATTTTTTAGTGGATTTTGCTACCAGGAACAAAGGTGGGGTGTTGTTTTGGCTTCATATTCGAACTACTAACTGCTTCTAGCTCATAGAAATATTAAAAAATTTTTATAAATTTTTACTCACTAATACGTTTGTAATCTTTATTATAGTTTGCGCCAACTTACCACGGGGTGGGGTAAGTTTTTTTTTTTTTTAAGGCCCCGAAAAGAGCCATAAGATTTTTTTTTTTTTTTTTTTTTGAATGCAACAAGTACAAGTTACCCAAATTCATACACTTCAAGACTACACTTTAATTTTTTCAAAAAAATGTGTCGTTAGGACTACTAATTGCTGTGAAATTTGATAGAAGTAAAATATGAACTGATTTAGAAACTGAAATAAGAATTAAAATGATTGAAATCATAAAAACTGAACTGAAATTTCATCAGAACTGATTCAAAAGAAGTAAAATTAAAATTAGAAATTAAATCAATGCTTCAAGAACTAAGTAAAATTGGAAATTGAAATTATATTTAGAACTTAAATATCACTGTACAAAACATGATTGTGAAATATTTTTGAAAACTCAGTCCGCAACTCTTAATAGTTCAGAAAAATTTCTTTTGAATTTTAAAGCTTGTGTTAAAATTTTTTTAAATTTTTGAATTTCCAAAAAGGTGTTGTTCTCTCCAGAACCTTATTTACCCATGAGTGAAGGGGGGATTTGCTATAGTTCAGCTTTTTAGACCTATTTTACTAGTACCTAAACCACTTACAACAAAAGTTTTGAAACAACGTTATCGCAAACATGTTGCAGCATTGTGAGGAAAGGAAATGAAAGAAATCATTAATCTAAGTTTGCAATTTACCATTGATATAAACAAATTACTCATCAAACTCTAAAAAGTGCATGAAAATAAATAATAAGACGGATAGCTAAATAAAAGGAAAAAATAGTTACATAATTGAAGTTTGAGTTTGGTTCCGCAACTTGAATTAAATTTATGTTAATAGAAATAAATTGACAATGTTAATAGAAATAAAATGACAATTCTATTTATACGGTTCGCGAAATTTTTGTATCTATTTCATGATTTTTACAAATGGGTCGAGGCTGAAAAAATCGTGCAGGGGTTAACACATTTTAACAAATCAGGGATAACTGGCAAAAAGCTTTTCAGAGAGCCTCAGATATTGAAGTCAAAACATTGAAAAAGTATGTGTGAAAAAATCATTGTCTATCCTGGATTAGCTCCTGAATAAAGAACCATCTGGGGACTCATACAAAAAGAAGGGCTGAGAAAATCTTGCTGGAGTTTTTGGAATATTTATCAAGTTACTACAATAGATGAGAAAGATCAGCAGAAAATATTACTATTATATATACAGTGCACAGGTCAGAAATTTAAGGTTTAAGTTTACTATCCGAGTACCCCAAAAATGTTAACAAATATAGTAAGTGGGGCATCTGGACACTTTATTTTCATATTTAGAAAAATCTGGGAGGTATCACATTTTTAGAAAATTGACATAGAAAATCTGCTAAAAAGTCATTATTTTCGTCTTTAAAAAAACTAAATATACTGACAGAAAGTTGAAGTTTATTTTAAAAAATGTTCATATACCAACTTTTCAAGGTCTTTAATTTAATATTTATACATAAACATTATTAGAATACACAAAGTTGGTCAAAAATACATTTTTTATTAAATATATTTCTTTTTGACTACGCATTTTTATTTTTATTTTATTATAGATACCTAATATATAAAATCTATGGCTCCTCTGCTCTCTAAGGAGAAGAGAGAATACCATTTTAAAAGAAATCATGTACTTTTTCAAAAGATCATTTGCTGTTGCTGCCTTGAAAAGAACAACAAATGCGTTCCAGTTAATAAAAATTTGGAAGGTCTGGTTCAAGTTTTCTGTAAGCCTGAGTTTTCACTTAAAGTATTTGCCTACCCTACAGGATTATGCCCAGGTTGCAAGAAAAACTTGTATCTCTGTAAGGCTGGTAAAACTATTGCAGACACAGTTTCTTTAAAATGGAAAAATTCTGATTTGTCTAGCTTGCAAACCTCTAGAGATTGCTCAGTATTATGCAATATATGCAGTCAAGGAAGAAATAGATTATTAAATAAAAGTATGAAAAAGGGAACTAGAGCAACACTGAAACTTTGCCAAATATGTTTATGTGAAATTGCTAAAGGTAAATCCCACAAATGTTCCCCTTTAAAGAGTAGCACAAATCTTTCTGAGAGTATTTCTAAAATTTCTAAAAAAGTAAAAGAACAAGTAGCTTCTTCCCTTCTTAAAGAAATTTGTTCTGATCAAGGGCAAAGTCTAGGAGCTCAAGCCATTCTCAGAACAGGTAAAATATTGTTAAATAAAAATAGCTGTTATGTACGTTCTTAAAATAACAGTTTATATTATATTAAGGAGGTAAAAGTATTCATATTACACTCGGTACTCGGGAAAGTGACCAGAGAAAGATTCCTTACAATGAAGTAGAAGTTTTGGTAAATACCTTAGGACTTAGTCAATTGAAGTCAAATGAAATGTTAAAAACTTTGAGGAGAAGCGGTGTAAAGTTTGAGTCAAACATGGAGAAAGCCCTGGATGAAAAAAGTAAACTACTTTCCAACTTTTATGTCACTGAATTATTAGACTTTCAAGAAAAAGAAAATGATAATGACTATGCTACAGTGAAGAGACACTTGGTATATATTGAAGATATTACAGCATTTCTGGATTTTGTAATAAAATATTGAGGGCAGGTTCCACAAAACACATTTGTAAAGGTTGAAATAGATTCAGGTATTTATATTTAATTTATTTAATTTATATTACTTATGATATTTTAATTATCGTCTTTTTGGAAACTTGTTTTAAAAAATATTATTTGTACATATTTATATACAAATATGTATGTGTGTAAGTATATATATATATATATATATATATATATATATATATATATATATATATATATATATATATATATATATATTATAGATGGAGGATCACTGAAAGTTATAGTAAATCTGTTTGATCCAACCAAGGACAGGACAGAAGATAGCAGCTCCTTAGGATCATACTCAGGAGCAAATACGTCACTTGTTTTAGCTTATTGTGAAAAGGTAAGTGAGAATCATTCTAACATGACAATGATTGTGGAAAGATTAAAGTTGCATGAATGCAAGTACTCATTGGCTTCTGACATGAAGTTAATCAACATATTGCTAGGAATTTCGGTGTGTTTGTTTTAAATAATTTTAAGATAATGAGACATATCATGGTAAAAACTATATTAGGAAAAGGTTTTTTTTACCCTACAATATATTTATAAATTGAATTACAATATAAAATTTTAGGCTCATGGAGGAAAGTATGCTTGCGCATGGTGTGAAGGTTCTTCAGAATTATTTGCTGGAGAGTTAAGAACATTTCAATCTTTGAATAATTACTATGAACTGTATTCATCTGCAGGATCTCCGGTGAAAGGAATGAAAGAATATAAGGTATAAATGAATAAATATATTGTAAATATTTTCGAAATTTCTCATCATTACCATTTTATCATTTTAAATAGGATAAAAAAAATTTATTTCCATATATTTAGAATGTCATTAACCCTTGTCTGCTTAAGATAGAAGACAAATTCCTAAGTGTAATAAGAGAGATTCCATTACCAGAACTTCACCTTCTGATGGGATTTGTTAACCATGTGGCAGCATTTATAATGCAACTTTGGCCTGGATTTATAGATTGGGTCAAGAGCATTGGATGCCTTCGAAAAGGTTACCATGGAAGAACATTTGAAGGAAACACGTGTAGAGAGATACTTAAAAGTTGCGACAAACTTGAGTTGATAATGCCTGTTGAACTGTATCCTCTCTTAGAAACAATGAGAAAATTTAATAAGGTTGTTCATGGTGTCTTTGGCTATAAACTTGACCCAAACTATTCAATTTTAATTGAAAGTTTTACACAAAGCTATAAGGATGCTCAAGACTATTGCAGAGAGGTAATTGCTGTTTTCTTTACCCTTTGTATTTAAAACCAAGTTATTGATAAACATATTTATAGTAAGCTTTTTTAGTTTTTAGGTAAACAGCTCACAGTTACTTGGAAAGTACATGCTGTAACAGCACATCTGGAAACATTTGTTGATTTGAGTGGCCTTTCCCTTGGGCAGTTTAATGAGCAGACATCTGAATCTTGCCATTCCAAGATGAAAAGTGTAATAAACAGGTTTGGAGTCTCGCAGTACAGCAACAAACATAAGGAAAGAAGCAAAAGAATTGCTGAAGTGTTCAGTTCAAATAATTTATAAGTTATTGAACATTAATTGTACATGAAAACATAAACATTATTGAAATCTTTAGTTAAAAAAATTTGTATATTTATTCAAAAAGACATTATAAATATATTAGTACAAACAGTTTTTGAAATATTTTATTTATTATTTATTATATTATTATTATTTATATATATTAGGTTATTAGACATGCAATACTAATATTTTACTATATTACAATACTAATAAATTATTTATATACTATCAATATGTTCTACTTTACTAAGCATACTATGTTCCTAATATTTAATATGCTCTAATACTATGTTCCTAATATTAATAATAATTATTTATATACTATCAATATGTTCTACTTTACTAAGCATACTATGTTCCTAATATAATTCAAGCATATCTAAACCTTTTTCACCAACTTAGATATATCTAAGAGCTGCCTAATGAAGTTGATGTGTAAATACAAAATTTAAGAGCATAAAAACTTGGAATATAAAGTTATTTTATGTTAATTTTACTGTTCCGTCAATATATTTAGTTTTTTTAAGTACGAAAATAATGACTTTTTAGCAGATTTTCTATGTCAATTTTCTAAAAATGTTATACGTCCCAGATTTTTCTAAATATGAAAATGAAGTGTCCAGATGCCCCACTTACTATATTTGTTAACATTTTTGGGGTACTCGGATAGTAAACTTAAACCTAAAATTTCTGACCTGTGAGCGGTGATCACAGAAATAGAACACCTATCGTTTTCTCTTTAGACGTAATTAAATTTCTTTCTTTAATGGAAAAATTTAAAAGAACAATTTTAGATAATAGGCCGGGTGAATAAAAATGAGCAATTGCTTTTACTCAGTAATTGGTCAGCTTAACATGAATAAAAACTCCAACAACTTTTCTTAAGTTTATTCACGTAAAATTGAGCAATTATTGAGTAAATTGCTTACCTTTACGTGGTTAAAAATATGAGGAAAACTGCTGAAATTTTTATTCACGTAAAGCTGACCAATTACTGAGTAAAAGCAATTGCTCATATTTATTCACCCGGCCTATTTTCTGTTTCTTTGCTAAAAACCATGAGAAAAAGTTTTTTTTTACTGAGGTACAATTACAAATGTTGAAATGTTAACAAAATAAAACGAAAAGTTGTATTTAAAGGACTTGCACATTAAACAAACAAAAAAATATAGCTATATAAAAACTACATCAAAAGGTCAAAACTAATATTAATATTTTGTTTAGTTGTCATTATTCTTTATTACTTTCCAACATCTTGATGACATACTGTTAACAAGCCTTTGGCATTGTTCAACAGCAACGGCATTCCAGACTTTTTGAATTCCCCCACCCCCACCCAACCCCGCCCCCACATTTCATTGAAATTATAGGTAAGTTAATCCCGCTAAGCCACTCCAATAATTTTCATTGCTTCTCGAAATAGATTTATGTTTGGACTATGGGCCGGCCATTCTAGACCTTTAGTTTCATTTTCCTCTAGCCCAGATTTTACAGATTTCATAATATGTTTTATGTTGTTGTCGTACATTAAAACCCAAGTAACAGGTAAGTTACGCTTTTTAATATATCTTTGTATTTGTACTAATTCAAATTTTTTTCAATTTTGACCACAGGACCGATACCAAGCCAGGATATAGTTCCCTAACCTTGTAAACGACGATGAATGATTGGGGCTTTTTTCCAGCTATCACTTAGGATTTTTATTGAAAGACTTCACGTTTTAATAATAAATGGGATTCTCCACTATTATGTCGTACTTTTTTGCGCATGTCTACACAACGAAATTTGATAATAAAAGTTTTTTTTGTCAAATTTTGTTGTCAAGTTCCAACAATAATGCAAGTTCCAACTTTTAATTCGTCATAAGAAATGTCATTGAAATCATACACATAGTAACATGCTTTAAAATGTAGTTATAAGAAAATATTTCAGGGTGTGTTATTTCTATAATCACCACTATATTTCGAATCAGGGTTAGCATATTAATATTACTTGCGTTAAGAAACTATTGTTAAAGCTTAACCTTAGTCTAAAGTGTTGGAAATAAACGAGTCAACTATTGCGCAAACACAAAATTTACACGTAGACCATTAGACAAGACATAGTTACTGATACGCATTCACCAACTTGCTCTACAATTTATAAATTGTCAAACACAAAAAGGGAAAGAACATAAATAAAAACTCACCCTCTCTGTATGCTAAAACACTATGACAGTTTTAAAATTGAGCAGATATTCAAAATCTGACTCTAAGTGTTCAAGCCTAAATCGCTTTTGTTGTTTTTAAACACATAAAGTTTATTTTTGGTTTTCATTCTGAAAGAATTGGTGAATTAGTTTTTGATTTACGGTTAACCTAATTGTTGTATTTTGACTTTTCTATCAAACTGCTCATTTCTGACTTTGTAGTATTTCTATTTTCAATTGCAAATTATTCTTCACGTGTACAAAGACAACTTGTTGTTTCAGAAGAAGTTGATTTTCTTCCTTGGAAATTAATATATTCTTTACATCAAATCAAAAATTACTGGTCTAACAAAAGATGTTTTATTGATTACAAAGATTTTAAAGGAATTTAACTGATTGTGATGTACAGTTATGGACAAAATAATAGTAGTGTGATTAAAATTAACGAATTAATTCTATTATTTTTAAACAGTTACTGAAAATGAAATTGTAATACTGGATTATAAATTAAATAGGTGTGAGATTATAATATAATTAGTAGAAAATTTTAAATTTTTGCTTTTATTTATAATAATTATAGAAGTATAAAAAACAGTTTGGACATAATAATAGAAGTATTAATCTATTTAATGTTATATTGCAAATAATTTATTTTGTTAACAAAAAATGATATAAATTTAATTCAACAATAGTAAAAAAATTAATATTTAATTGCATTCTCCCGGTTTTTTATCACAGCTTTGCATCTATTCGGCATTGAGTTAATCAAATTTTGACAACGTTCTAAAGGAATGTTGTTTCAAGCATTCTGGACAACTTGCCATAACTCCTGCTGATTTTTTGGTTTCTGACTATAAACTGCCTCTTTTGCATCCGTCCAAAGGTTTTCAATCGGATTGAGATGTTTTACAGTTTTTATGGTGTATTGCGGTTTGTATGCAGAATAAGGTGGCCTCCTTACATACATCCTGCGTCCACTTGACCCAAATAAAACAATTTTACTTTCATCAGACCACAAAATATTACGCCATTTTTAAACAGGCTAATCTTCATGCGTTTTTGAAAAACGTAATCTTGCTACCACATGCCTTTTTTTCAAAAGGGGAACTTTTTTTGGGCTTCTGGCGACTAACTTTCTTTTTACTAACCGCCTACGTACTGTTCTCGAAGAAACGCTTATATTTAAATCTCCTTTAGTATGGTGGGAAGTTACTAAAGGATCAGCAACAGCAGCACGTTTTATCAATCTGTCTTCATGTTCAGTCGTTTTTTGTTTTCGGCCCCTTGTTTCGCCCACATTTTTCCATTTTAGAGCATTTCTAAACATTATAGGAGAACAACTTAATGTTTCTTGAATAAATTTGTATGTTTTCCCTTCTTGTTTTAATTTCATAATTAGTTGTCTCTTTTCTGCCCTACAATGCTTTTCACGACCCATAATTTCTATTTACAAAATAAATTTATACGATTATTTTATATATTTCATTAAATAAACACTAAAATTAATCTTACATTTAATTAGTCTTACTAAAACCAAATAAACAAAAAGCTAATATAAATAAATTGATAGGAAACAACAGATGTTGTTTTAACCTTCAAATCTAGAAATGTTCGTATATAAAATTCGGGACTTCCCTAAAGTAATTTGAATAGTGTTACCAAAATTTTTTACTCCCATTTTATTATTCAGTGTTTGTATTACTGTTATGCCTAAATTTATTAATTTATATTTAAATTTACATAAAATTATTATCACAAATAATTGTTTTACTAGCCACTACTATTATTTTGTCCACAACTGTAAGTATTACAAAAATTCTATCATTAAGGAGTCTTTGGAGTTGAATTTATTTGCAATAAGACACGGTAAATTGTAATGTGGTGGAGTTGGATGAATTGTTAGGATGTCAGCGGAAAGAGCCTGTATATAAAGACCACTCAAGTATTTTGAAGCCAAATTTGATTACAAATATGCCATGATCATGTTCTTGCTTCCATATGGGTCATCAATATGGTCATCATGGTCAATCAATATCGTTATGCTTAATCTGTAGTACTTCAAAAACTGTCACTGTTCACTTGTACAATTAGCGAATTGCGGTAGAAGGAGAAAAAAAAACAAATAGAGTTATCTATTAGATGGTAGATTTTTATCAAAAATATAATATATATGTTTATCAAATAAAATCTTTTAACTGCATGCATTCAAATATTAAAAATACGTGTAGAAAAAACTTTATGGCTGAAAATTTTTGCAATTTTTTTTTTTTTTTTTCTTTCTTGATTTAATTTTTTTTTTCTTTTTTTCAGATTTAAAGTGCCGATTATATTTATTTCATAAATCATGCTACTTATTTTGCGTAAAAAAATTCTGAACATCTTTAAGAGATTTACTTTCCTGCACTACCAATCAAAAAGCCCTTGTACTAATCGGAATACAATTCTGCTAAAATATAAAGTTAGATAAATTTGTTTAAGACTGTGCCAGGGTAGCACTCTGTAATAAAAAAAAGTACCCGCCAAATGATGGTTTTCTTGTTGAAGGATACTCCTTCTGTATTTTTAAACTTCAACAAAGGATCCGCTCTAACTAATAAGCACTCCTCAGTGGAGGACTTATTTACTTATCTATTATTCCTTGTCAAAATAAAACCATTCAAAGTTTGCTTATTGCTTTCGTATCGATTACTGCGTTACGTTCATTTATTCGGTTTTGTTTGAATGTTATGTAATTGTAGAAATATAAAGTCTTAAAAAAAATAATTGAAATTTTTAAATAATTCTTTGTGGTATAATTATAAATATAGGTATAAATATGTGGTATAAATCCAATCGTTAAAAAGATTAAAGATGTCTATAATTTGCATTTTACCAATTCGCGAGGTTAGAATTATTTTGTTCTATCTCCAAGTTTAAATGTTGGGAGAAAGTTTTTGATTTTTTCTAAAAGTAAAAATTGTTTAAAGTTTTAGCTTTTATTTTTAAAGAAATAATAACTTATCTTTAAATAATTTATGTTTAAGCAAATTATTTAGAAAAAAAATCAAAAAATAATGCGTATTTTAAAAGTTATTATTATTAGCTAAAATTAATAACTCATTTTCTCCTAACTTTTAAAATTGGAGATAGAACAAAATAATTCTAACCTCGCGAATTAGCAAGTTACCAACGATTCTGCTTCGCTTACAAACACTAAAACTCATTTAGAATTAATATCTAAATACATAAAATAACTCGACAATCCAAAGCTTTTTCGTCACAGTTTTCGTTAATTGAAAAAATCTTTCTTAAGTATTTGATAAACAATTACTTCTAATTTACATTAAAAATAATATTGTTTAAATGATCTCTCTATTCTTTTACCAGCTAAAAACGAATAAAGAAATCATCAGTCTTTCTCTATTACGAGAGGCAATATATTTTTCTTACTGAATGTAACTTACAAATATTTCCGTTTGTAAGCTGTTTTTTGCAAGAAATGGTATTGTTTTATTCATAGTAATTTTATTAGTATTTATTTGATATTTCTAATTTCAAATAGCACTAAAACAAAAAACTAAACGGTATTTCAAGCCCATCAAACTTTTTTTCAAATTTATTACTTTCAATCATAAATTGTGTTATCGACTTTTTATTAAAAATTTCACAAAAAACATTAATTACAAAGGTGAATACTAAATTCTCTTGGGAGGGAACATTATTACATCATAATCCATTAAGTAGTTATTTATTTAGGGGAGGACTGCTGTACCGGTTGGAAATAAGCTGGTATATGTAGACTTTAGAATAAAGATTTTCTAGTGAGCCTTTACTTATGTCTTTTTTTAAGTGAGCATTTTGCTACTCATTTTTAAAACCCGCTCTAAATTTATTATTCAACAAATTGTTTAATATATTTAACAGGCAAATAATTATTTGAGAAAAAAAAACTATAAATTTTTCCCTGCGCGCAAATTCTAGCCGCAAACAACATCCTGAATAAATTTTTATTCTGAAAAGAAATTCCTTTAATGAGGAAGATCTTTAAAAATATTTAAAACTCTCCGACGGATTTATCTTGAGAATTCGATTTTCACAATAAAAAAAGCCTGCAAAACTCTCTTACTTTTTAAATTTTTGAAATACAGTAGTATAATTCTTTTGATTTGCAGTTGTTATTTATTCAACTCTTTCAGTTGCAACTACAACTTTTATTCCAAATAGTAAGTATTAGGATTGCAAGAAACTCGTTTTAAAAACATATTTTACTTCGAAAAAAACATTTTAAAAACGTTTTTCTGTTTTTATCCATCTCACACTTTTTTTCATTTTTTCGGCTCAAATATCCTGAGTTTCAGGACTTAAGAATTCAAGTTCAAATACCTAACATTTCAGTAAAACCATTTCAAGTGTTCAAATTCGTTTATACTTTTATTATTATTATTTTTTTCTTCACCATTTTTTACATTAAGGAGTATATAAAGGCAAAGTTGATTATCACTTTTCTTACAAAATAAAGTATTCTAAGTATTCTTCGCATTAATTTCAGAGAAGTCCTTTTTTTTTTTTTAATAAATAACAACATACACTAATAGTGCCAATTTATTCTACACTACTTTTACTGTAGGAAACAACGATTCATAAAGTTATACAGTAATGACAGTATTATAAATTTTTTACTTATATTTAAAAAGTATACAATTTTGACTTATATTTTAAAAATCATATCCCAATATAAGAATTTAAAAAGTTATGATTTCGCCCTCCCTCGTCCTAACCCTCTCCCTCTATTTTATTTCAACTATTTCTTTTTTCATTATTAAAATGGATAGAGGTATTAAAAAAAGTTGGTTAAATATTTAAAATAAACTTGTACTGTTAGCATCAGTAAAAGGTTGTAGTTCATTCTACTAAAGTCAGCTTATATTAAAAAAAAAAAAAACTAATTTTTTAGACTTTGTACTGTTATGGTCTGGAACTCTAGATATTTGTGTTAAGTACAGCCGCGGGTTGCTATGATAGTGTTTCTTTTGTTAATGGATTTTCCTCCCCGGGGAGGGGTGAAGACCATCGGCAAAAATTTTTCAAAGGCGAATAAGGACCAATATTTTTCCAGTGGATTTTTGCGCAATTCTAGGATGTCATTGCTTCCGGAAGACTAACGATAAATTAATTTACGAGGATTGTACAAAGGTTTTAGAAATCAGAAATCTTAATTTTTTATCACGACCTGTCAATCATTTAAATAAATCTAAAAAGAGACTAAAAGTAGAAGGTAATGGAAAAGAGTGAAAACAAGGTGTATGTTGACTTAATAGATTTATTTCTTGATCCCTATGAAGCAATCAAACATAAAATGAGTTTTTTGTCAAAAAAAGTTGAATGTCATAAAAAATGTTTTATGCATGTAATGACGTAAAGAATAGGACTTCTCTTTTTATATAGTTTGAGGAATGCATGGAATTTAACAAAGTTCCCTCGAAAATGATGCTATATTAGATTAATCACATTTCTAAAATGTTTTTTTTAAATAATATAACAATTTTTATCTTTAGTAGTTTAACTTTATTATTAAATTAACACAAAAGTTACGATTAAGCTGTTAAAATCATTGCGGTATACGCGATTAGTTACGTAATCTAAAGAAAACCTTAGCTGTGTAAAACTTATCACTGACAACAACTTAACCTCCCAGGAGGACAACTTAAAAATTTTAAATTCAAGCTGCGCAACGCAGCGTGAATTTTAACGCTAGGGATAATATTTTAATTCATCTTATTTTACATAAAATGTATTAAAGAACTTTCCTTGAAGTAAATTGCTCTGAATTGCTTATCATTACAAATAAGATTACATTTCTAAATGCTAAAAAGATTTTTATAAGAGATTATGTTCTCAAACTTTTGGGCTCCAAAGCGCTTAGTTTGGATTGCGTGAAAAAGGTCGCTGCATGAAACTACATATTTAGGCTGGTGTTAAATATAAACAACCGTTAAATAATTACACGTTTGGTACAGACTGCGCTTTGTAAATTCTAAAGTTTAATCTCATATTCACGCTGTTTAATTTCTTCAATTCTTTTGGGACCCCCTTATTTTTAAGTCGTTGATGAAAAAGTGGAGAAAACATTCAAATTGTAAGCAGTTAACATTTTAAAAAAAACTGCTCAAAGCCTGTTTTTCAAATATTGGAAAATTTAGACAGCTGGTTGAAGAGGAAAATATGAGGTTTAAGCAACGTTAATCTGATATCGCAACAATATTGATTGTTGGGATATCAGATTGACCTA
This sequence comes from Hydra viridissima, assembly GCF_058129835.1. Taxonomy (NCBI): domain Eukaryota; kingdom Metazoa; phylum Cnidaria; class Hydrozoa; order Anthoathecata; family Hydridae; genus Hydra; species Hydra viridissima. Next base: position 7,001,180 of record NW_028324304.1, on the reverse strand, counting down.
CGAAACATGAGGATATCAGATTGACGTTACGAAGTTTTGTATTCTAACAACATTGATTTTCTGTGCATTTCATTTCTCTAGTTTTAGAAATCTCCCACGCAGCGTTCGGTCATAAAGAGTAATCATTGGTTAATCGATAATTATTTTAATTTGTGTCACTGTTTCAGAGATGCGCTGTTTTATAATTTTTGCTCAGAATTGCAAATGGCCCAAAGTTACTTAGGGTTAGCATTACTTAAAAAGGTTGGGGTCGATAATTCAAAAAGTATTCAGGAAGAGAAATAGAAACCTTTTTTTAAAAGTTTTTGCTATAAAAACAAAGGAAAATTATTAGGATTAAGTTGCATTTAGCTACGGGATTTCAAACAAATTCAACTTTAAAATTACAAAAAAAAAAAAAAATGACTTTCACAAGTTGCACATAATTTTACATATGCCATGCAAAGAATAACTTTTTCAGAAATGCTTACAAAGAGTCACCTTCCCTAGATTTTATTGATCGTGCTTTTGATGTTGATTTTACACCAAAGTTTATGTCTAAAACTACTATTTAAAACATTCAAATCAAAAGTGGTTTTGGTTTCAAATATTTACAAAAATTGATAAACAAAAACAATACTGTAATTTAAATCGTAGTCAAAGTTTAAAGGATAAAAAACAAATGTCTGCTTGATTTTACATTTTCTAATGTTATCTAATATTCTGATTCAGCGTATTGATCATCCAGCGTACTGATGCTGTATTTTTGTTATTGTGGAGAGATAATTAAACAAGTATTGTAACTACCTTTCAGAAAGCGTGAATAAGTAATTATTTTTGTGTCAATTTAACACATAAACTTTGACAAATGATGTCACTAGAATGTGATAAAAAATATTTTAGATTTTTCACATTTAAAATCATTTTGTGATTAAAAAATCTTTATGTATAAACATCTTTTTATCTCGCTTAATTTAACTTTTAAAATTTTTTCTTTTATTCGCATCATTTTTACCTACAATAGGTTTTTAGCCTATTGTACTATAAGAATATTCCCTCATCACCGAGTATACTTAAATGGATTTTGCGTTGCTTTGCTCTAAATCTTCAAATGCGAATAATTGTGTGGATATATAACAGTCTTCTGTGTGTGTGTTTGTGTGTGTGTGTGTGTGTGTGTGTGTGTGTGTGTGTGTGTGTGTGTGTGTGTGTGTTTTTCTCCATCATAATCAACAACGGGTAAAAGCTAAAGAAAAGAGTTAACGCGTCCAAAAACTCGTTTACTCTTTTCTTTAGCTCTTAAACTTGAGAAACCAGACTCACACACAAACGCACAAAAAAGCACACATTCAAACACACACACACACACACACACACACACATACACACACACACACACACACACACACACACACACACACACACACGCACCCTCGCACACAAAACTGTTCATATTCTTAAACTTAACTATTTTTTCTTTTGTTTTTTGTTTTTTTGTTTTTTTTTTAATATTTTTGCGGAGTTACATGGGTGTATACATGGGTCAGTAAAGCTCTAACAATGTTCTTTTTTTTTTGCGTTACACACCAAATATATTTATGTTCACGCTACACACCACACGCGAAAAACTAGTACTTGTCAAAGTAGGGTTTACAAGTCAAAACGATAAAAAAAAAATGTTTTAGGATGTTGGGAGATATTTACATATGGGATTTTGGGAGATATGTTTTAGGAGATGTTAAGAGATATTTATTTAAATGTTGGGAGATATTTATTTAAATGTTGGGAGATATTTACAACTAACAATTGACATTTGATCTACATCTTTGGAAATATATATTTCTGAAACATTTTAACAAAAATGTTAAATGAGAAATTTAATACTGTTTTTCGATTTGTTAAGGGTTAGGTATTTTTAAATAATTTGAACTTTTTATTGACCTGTCTAATTTATAGTCTGAAACCTTTATTTCATTTTAAAAATAATTGCTGCGTCAAAAAACTTTTTTTTAGAACTTTTTAAAAAATTTGTTTTCAAAATTTTTAAAATTTTAAAAATATAATAAAAAAAACATTTTTTTTTATTTGACATCTTGGTGTTTGTTACGCAATTTCGTTGGTACCATGCGTGAAACTTTAAAGTGATTTTTTTTCCTGAGTGCTGACAATTCTCTCTAAATGTTTATAGTTATAATCCTTTTTTTTTAAACTATCAGCTCAGCTTCGCTTTTCCTAAAATAATTCATTTTCTGCAGCTCATAATGCATAAAGAAACTTTCTATCAAATATGAATATCGTTTTAATGATTTTAACTCTTCAATAAATACTTTACAAGAAATAAATTATAAAATTCTAATTTACATAAACAAGAAAAACAGGTTTAGTCACGAGTATTCTACCTTAACACAATTGACGTGTTCTTTACAAATTTGTAAAAATCGTTTAAAAGAGTTTTTAGCACACTTTTTCTCATTTGAATCAGGTTGACACAGTAATTCCGCTAAGATTAAAACGTCCATATCACTTCGTTCGCATACCCCGTTTCTTCGCTTGTTTTCTGGTCTGGCAGTAGTTAATGGACATGTTGCGATAAACTCCAGCATCTCTTCAATATTGTAATTCTCATTCCGACGACCGGGAACTAGTTTTTTTAAATTGTGAGTCATCATTAATTTCACGTATAAATTTTGGACCTCGAACGGAAATCTTTTTGTTACTTTTGGATCCATTGCAGTATAATTTTCGTGAGAGTAAAAAAAAAGATGATTAATTAATCTAGCATCGTTTGCCTTTTAAACTGAAAAGAGATATGATGTTATATGCAAATGACCGATGTTTAAATTATTAACAACTCAGCTCTAGATATACGACGTCATAAAACAAACCTTGTCTCAAAACATCACTATTATGAGATGTAACAACGTCTTTTGATGACGTTTGAAACTGGAAATGAGGTTTTAAGAAGAAGCCATATTGTTTATCTAACAAATCTCTTATTGAGAAATATAATATGATGATTTCCTTTTAGTTCGAAAAGAAAGTGCTCTGAGATGTTGGCGTCGCAGCTAAAAATCAAATTAAATCGAATTACGCTTACTAATTGATTAATCTGTCATTTTAATATTAAAATAAGCTGCTAGTAGAATTGTGTTTTGTTGGTTAAATCTTTGATATTAAATTATAAAGATAAAAATGGAATAAAAATCAAAAAAAAAAAAAAAGAAATTAATAAATAAATAGCGATACTGAAGCAAATTATTTAACATGAGAAACAAGATAAAAAGTTCAAAAAAATTCTTTTTATTAAAAAACTATTTTTTGCGTAAAATCAACTTGATCCATTAAACAATCTTTAAGACTCAGAGTTACAGTTTTGAATTAGCTAAACTTTTCATCAGTGCGTAACCCGTTTTCTATCCGTATTTGAGAAAGAACACTTTTTAAAAATTTTCTTTTAAACTTTTATCCACTTCAATGATTTATGACCTAAGAACCTTGACCTTAGAGTGAAAAAGACGTTTGGTGACGCATGACAGCATAAAAAGTTAAGTTTATTAAAAAAAAAACTATAAAAAGACCAAGGATTTTTTAAGTGAAATAAAAAATATCAAATATAGTATTTAAGTATTATTGTAAGCATAAAGAAATAATAAATTCTTATTACAAATATCGCAATTAGAAATTTATGAGCCAACTCTAAAAGTTAAAAATTTTGCATTATTTTTTTGTAACTGTATTGATAATAACTGCTATGAATGAATGTTGAGGTTTTTTTTTGGCGTATATTTCGTAAAGTTTCCTGTTACATAATTTTCTCACTAAATAATTCTAACAATATTTGTTTTTAAATTATTTTTTTTCGTTTCACAGCGCTAAACAGAGTTTCAAGGTTTGCAATTTGAAGCATTCTTGCGTTTATAAATGTACTTCATACCGCACCGCACTCATTTTATTAGTCATCACAGAGTGCAAATTATTAAATTCAGTCTCTGCAATAGTTTACATGGTCGCGAAGTGGGTGTCTTAAGATGCAAACAAATCAAAGTCGCTCAGGAACTCAGACTTCCTTGTGTCACTCGAGGGTGGAAACGTGTGGTTCTATTATGAAAAATCGATAGCAATCTTTGTCTCTAATTAACGCTTTGTAAAATTATTTTTTCTCCGCAAAATCTGGCTTTTTAAACGGTTAACGGTATTAATTCTAAAACGGTTTGATACATTCAAATGACATCAAACGAGTGAAGAAAAAAAGAGGAAGCAAAAACAAATACAAAGGAAATTGCAACCCCCATAACTTTTAAAGTTGTCTACTTTGCACAAAAAATTGTGCAGTTAACGCATGGAGCAAACACGAGTAAACGGATATGCATAACAGGCTTTAAAAATAAACTTGGTTAAATTAGCGTCATTTAGTTTGAGATCGGAAATTATCCTCAGTTTGATAAATCTAAAAACCTAGTTGACGTTATCATTAAAAAAAACATAACCCTTTTCCCAGAAAGATATTACTGAACTTCGAGAACTTTACGCTTTAAAAGATATCAATACCCTTTTATGTGATGAAATGCTTTGATACAGAATTTTCATAGATTAAAAAAAGCTTTTTTGTTAAGTTTATCTTTTTCAGAAAATTAATACTATTTTAAAAAAAATGGTGGCGCACTTCAAATGCCTGTCATTGATAACATCTTCTTCAAGTGCCGCAATTAATCTGATTAAAACTTTGTCGCTTTTTGAAATGAAACATTTCGTAAGAAAGATTGCATCGCGATTACTTTGCAATCGATCCTGGACTTTTTTTGTAATCTTGTCTTCAATAAGGCTTAGATACAAATGATAAACAGAGTTATACGAAAAGCAAATGAACATACTCGTTTCAGAGTTAACATATTCAGTATCATTTTTTCCACTAAGGTTCCCCGGTCTCTTTAGAGATTTATGAAAAAATATAACTTTTGATAAAAGTTGTGTTAAATGCCGTTTATTAGACTGATCTCATAGGAGAATAAATTACACGATGGAATCATCAAACCAATAATCAACCTTAAAGTAAGGTTTTCAGGGAATATTGCAAAAATGAATAAATTGTTTATTTATTTGTCTCGGATTTGTTAGAAACTGGTAAAAGAATTTGGGGATATTAGATATTAGTAAGAGTATTATTAACTAATAATATTTCAATAATTTTAAGCTTCTTCTGCTTCATATGAAAGCTTTTTAAAAATAACCAACAATGAGTTGCTCAAAACTGTAACTATGGGAGGCTCGACCCTGGATAGGGTGAAGCTAGATGGAAGGTGGGGGGGGGGGGGGGAATTACTTGCTTTCCTCTGGATTTTGAGCTAATTCCTACTTATGTTTATTTGAAAACAATATTTCAAGGAAAATATTACAAACGAAGTTCTTTACGGCAATATTCCTAAAAACCTTTTAAGTAAAAAAAATAGGTTTAAGAAAGAAAAAATTATAATTGTATTAGAATCAGGTGAAGGAAGTACCCCCTCTTTTCCTCTTGCATCGTAATGAGCAGGGACCCATGTATTCATTTCCCATACTCTTACGCCTATGCGTATACTGATCAATTATATATATATATATATATATATATATATATATATATATATATATATATATATATATATATATATATATATATATATATATACTTATCCCAAAATCTTCTAATCCACAATCTTTCATGGTTCGAATTGTTCTACTTTTTTATTATTTTAGAACCGTTTTCAAAAAGATTTCGTTTTTCTTTCGAAAACCTTTTTGAAAACGAATAAGAAAACTTTTTAAAATAGCTTGAAAGAAAATACGGAAATAATTTTCAAGTTAGTGTGAGTAAAATTATTTACGAACGTTCCAGCATTCCATTATTTTCAAACATTCCGACATGCGCTGGAATTCTTAAAATTCGTTGTTTTCTTAAAATTAGATTTATATGTTATTCAAAATTAGATTTATATATTATTTAAAGTGTGTTAAAATCAACATAATTAACTTAAAAAAAATCAATCGATCAAGAGAAATTTAATGAAGTTATAATTTAGATATTATATATTTACTTTGATATCTATCGGAACAAAATGTTCATTCAATTATCGGTTTAAGAAAGTCATGTTATAACCTAGTTAACAATTTAAGTGACAATTCGTATTAATTTAATTTTTAAATAAAGTTTGGTTTTGTATATTTACTTAATTGCGAACTTAGTAAAACTTTGTGATCGTGATTCTTTTTTTTAACTAAAAAAAAAATCTGCCTGCGGCTGATCTCACATATACATTAAGATTATTTTTAACAGCCTAACACAATAAGTTTTGTTAATAAACATTGTTCTCGAATTTTTTGTCTCGTAATATCATTATGATAGAGAGCAATTGACTTTTCTTTTGAATATCCGCGTTCAATTATCAATTCAAACGATTTTACTAAACTCAGGTTCTTATGGAGAGTTGAAAAAAATGTCCAGCATTTGAGTTGCATTTATATGTGTAAGCACACATAACTTCCACGTATAAAGGCACTTCTTAGACTAATTATAAAATAAAGCTGCATTGAATCAGGCGTTTTTATTTTTATATTCAACAGAAAACCTTTGAGGCACTTTGCGCAAAAACAAAAATGTTTGCTAGTGTATACAACCCATAATGAAAAAGGCTTAAATTTTAATTAGATTTTCATGAGAATGAGATTAGTTCCATAAACTTAGTTGTTCTTCACGAGTATGGAGATGTTTCATTGGAGAGAATAATATTTCAATTCATTTTTGCTATAGCTTCACATAACTAATTTTGACAGGCTCAACAACCTCTAAAAAAGGTCTCTTCCGAAGTCCAAAGTATTTACGTAAAGTTGATGATGTCAGAGAATCCGAATAAATTCGTTCCAGGTCACCGGTATGAAAAATTAAGCCTTGAAGAAACGTTGGCATTTATAGCCACATGCCCACTTACGTTCCCTCGAACGCCGAAAAATAAACGCAGAAACGGTAGATGTGAAAGAAGCCACATAGACGCATTGATTTTAGCTGAACATCTTGCCATTGAAAAGGGTGCAATGACAAAAAAAACAAGAAGAAACTGTTTTAAGCGTTTTTTAATGACATGCAAAAAAGCGCTATGCTTCTAAAGTACTTATTACCAAACTTTAAGTACTTCTGCTGTAAGAACTATGTTTGTAAAGAATTTTATAAATGGAAAATTGAAAACCGTGTAATTTAAGCAATCATATAATAGAATTGGAGTCAATAATGGAGTAAAATTGAATCATTTCCAGTTTTAATTTTCGTATTTTTTTTAGCTGATGCATACTTTTTTTTTTTTTTTTTTTTTTTTTTTTTTTTTTTGTTATCATTTTTTACTTCAATCACAATTTATCAATAAAAGTGGTTTTTTTTGTCAACAAAAACGAGTATTGAATTTTTATTGAAAGCGATTTTGAATATTTAAATTCGAATAATTTTTCTATAATATTTGTTGACCTTAAATATAAAATTGTATATATTAAATACCTTTGGCTCATAATGTGGAAATCGAAGATATTTAAATACAGAAAACATTTCCTTTATTGAGCATCTGTTTGTCCATTCGTTTCTTCGAAGTTTAAAAGACTTGATTTAAAAAACTTGATTAAAATGATGATGATGATGATGATGATGATGATGATGATGATGATGATGATGATGATGATGATGATGATGATCATCATCATCATCATCATCATCATCATCATCATCATCTTCATTATCATCATCATCATCATCACCATCATTATTATCATCATCCAAAAATTACGATCTGTAAGGGATGTTTTGTTTTAGGTACAAAATCGACCTTGTCTGGGATATCTGAGCTCTTCGAATATGAGGTAAATCAATCATGAATGGAATTTGAAACCGGATTAGTTGTGAAATTCTTTTCATCCGAGAGGAGGATTATTGATGTAAAATTTAGATTATAATGATATTTCTTCATAATCTAATTTTTTGAATTATTATTGTTAATATAGTTAAATAGCTTTTCGCAAAAGAATTTTAATAATTTCAAATGCAAAAAAACAATTAAAATAATTTATCTGAATCAAGGATCCGGACCAACCCAGCTAAAACAATGAAAAGCATGACCTGAGATCTTAGGGCAAATGATTTCTCTGTCAGAAAGGCTGTGAAGGAAGCTAGGACAAAAAAAATTATGCTCAATAAAAAAATAAAGGCCTCCAAGCTTAAAAAAAGTAAAAAGATAAGGTCTATCCTTGAGAAGAAGTGCACCCGTTTGTTCTAACTAATTTTGGATTAAGCATGTCATGCTCTAACTACTATGTGTATATTTCTTTGCTATATTAGTTAGTTACTAATACTTTTCCCATCCCACAGTTCGCCAATCATGCTACTGCTGAAATAGTTTCGAAAAATCAACCACGCGGGAGAATTTTTGAAAAAAAACGCTCCTGGAAGATTTTCAGTAGTTGATTTTTCGAAGTTATAATGTTAGTAAAAACAAGTCATTCCAAAAAAATGGCTGTTGAATGGTTTTTTAATTAAGAATAATTTGTCGATCGACAAAAGTCGGATGTCTAATTAATTACTTTTGTTTTATTAATAATCATTGACATATAACAGATATATTTACTCAGAATTATTTGTTTAACAACAGTTTGTTGGGTAAATTTGAATAAAGGTTCAGAAAATTGATTAATTTGATTTCCAGTTGTTAAATATTAATTTCCTCAATGAGATGAATGTTTTCATTTTTTTTATTTTAAATTTGCTGTTTTTGTTAGTTTTTTCTTTTATCATTTTTTTAAAATTGTTATTTTTAAAAGGAAGAAAAATCTGCAATTAAAAAGATCAAAAAGAAGATAGGGAAAATTAATTTGCTAAACAGGCGAATATGATGAAGTTTTATTTTACCAAATCACTGTTGCAAATTCCTTCAGCTTCAGCTACGTCTACTATTGGTACTAACTTCAGAAAAAACATTACCTCTACAGTTGACAGTTATGAACCCTAACGAAGGTATAAATTTTAATATCAGGGAAAACAAATTGGTGTTAATGGGTACATCAGAATCTTAATTTGAATCACCACTTTCATCACCAGAACCAAAAAGCGCTCATGAAGAAAGTTAAAATGAAGTGATACTGTTTCTGTATATATTTTCAACTTCTGCAAAATGGAACAATATAACAAATTAATTTCGACAACTTCTAATAAAAAAGGTCCGTTATAAGTAAGAGTCCAGCTCACTACAATTATATAGTAAGTAAGAATTTTTAAATATAGTAAACGCTTTAATGAAATATCAAATATGAATATTATTTAAAACACGAATACCCTTAAGTCTGCCTAGCCTTGTAGAAAGTTACAAACGAATTCATAGTCTGTTTAAGGTTCGATATGAGGGTCGCGCCGCTAATTGGATTTTATTATTTTTTTGTGGCGAGCAATTTCACTCCTCTATATTAGTCACTTCAGCGTTTACAATAAGCATACTAACCAAGACGTATTATACAACACGATTTAATCTAATATCGATACTCAGGTAGAACTCAAAAAATTAGAGTAGAAATAATCCTAGCCGAAGCCTAATCCTATTAGAAATGTCAATTTTGGAAACGAATATTTACAATGGGCTAGAAACTTAAAAACTAATATTGAGACTGGGCTGGAAACGGAAGAATTGGATTGGAATTACTCCTAGCACTCAGAAAGGTCAGTATTAAAACGAATATTGACACTAGGCTAGAACTAAGAGATTAAAACTAGAGATAACTAATTTTGGAAAATAAAAATTAACACTGGGCTAGAACTTGAAAATGAATAAGGAGACAAGGCTAGAATATACCTAACCCACTTCAATGTGTTACTTTTAAATCCAACATTAACACTAAGCTAAAAATTAAAGAATTAGACCAGAACCCCACCGAATAGGAACCCATTTCAAACACATAGGTCAATCACCTAAAATAGAAATTTGACACGAGACTAGAAGTTTGAAAAATTGTCAAGAATTAAACTAAAAAGTCACCTAATCAATTCAAAAACCTATATAGACACTAAATTAGAAAGTGCAGATTTAAGCTAGAATAACCCAGCTTCACAAACAGTATTGGCACTAAGTAATAGCAGAAAATATTAGTGAACTTGTAGCTATAAAGTAAGTATAGCAACATGAGTTATGAAACTTGCGTCCATATGAATAGTTTAGGATGCAGCTCTAATCGAATTGCAGCTTGAAAAAGCTATAGAATACCCAAACTCTATACCGACCGACTACATTGATTGAGAGCGTCACCGATTGTATGCCCAAATGAACGGGGACTGCTTTTACCCAATGCACCTATGGCTCTTACCAACGCAACTTATCTTTTGGAATCAAGAAATCACTGACGTGCAGACCTTTAAGCTCACACTCTTCTATTTAGGCAATGGATGTCCCTCTTATCTAATTTCTTCATTTTTTATTTAGGAGAAATATCAAAAAGTTCAACAAACAAATATCCCAACCAAAATGGTTATCCCAAAATCTAGAAACCCATAAACACCGCTTATTTTATTTTGACATCCATTATGACAAACTTAAATGCCTAAATGTCCAACCCTATCCGTAACTACAACAACATTCCCAACTCTGCACAGCTCATCGAACATCAAACATCAACCGTCTAGTTCTACCAAATCAAAAATCCATACCAAGGACTGAACGATTCGGTCGAATAATTCGAATACACTGACAATGAGTAGAAGAGCACATTGAACAAGAGACTCACAAGTCCAAACTGCTCGATATACACAAAATTGATGACGCAGATACATAAAATAATATGGTGTGATAATAGAATGTGTGTCGGTCTGGTGCGTGTTCGTCATGAGGCCGTGAGAGAATCACTTTCATCGAAGTGAGTCTTGGATTTGTTCATCCACGTGAGTCTTTAAATTGCTGGGGACGTCTGTCCGAAAATATTTTTAACTACTCCTAATCTGAAGACTTTCGCTACTTTTTCCCTGAGGCATACATTGCTCAGCCTTGACCCAAGCAATGCAAACATATTTCTAAATAAGATAATATAAGATAAGTAAGAGGGCTTGATTTTCTTATCAACTGTAAAAGTAGTTCTCACTCTCCTAGAAGAACCCAAATCCAACAAGAGTTTCAAACAAACTGAATATTACTAATATTTAATGATATATTTAGGAGATCGCAGTTTCGCCGAAGTAAAAAAATCAAAAACTATATATATATATATATATATATATATATATATATATATATATATATATATATATATATATATATATATATATATATCGTTTGATGTAGTGTTTTATTAAAGTAATACATGTTTGTTGTAGTAAGTAATAATGTTGTAGCAAGTAATAATGTTTGTTGAAAAGTGCTCGATGTTTAGGAAATTTATTTTGATTATATATAAATTTCAAAACAGAGCGATTTATAATTATAATTAAAAACGATAAAGAAAAAAAACTTTTATTATGGAACTTTAAGTTTCATGCCTAACGGCAATCATCAGCCATATCCATATCAGCTATATATATATATATATATATATATATATATATATATATATATATATATATATATATATATATATATATATATATATATATATATATATATATATGTTTTTTTGACGAAAAGAAAATTTAGTTATTATAATGGTTTTTGTAACTTCTTATTACATAAAACTGACTAATAATATATTTTTTATTTAAAATGTATAAAAAATATAATTTTTATTAATATAAATCAAAAATTCTATAACGTAATTACATATTAATATTGCTTTTTTGAAAAAATCTCCATTATCCTAACTTCCGTGAGCGGCAGTGTATATATATATATATATATATATATACACTATCAATCACAGCTTGATTGATAAGTGAAAACTAGTATAGGGTGGTTAATTCTAGCTATTCGAATTCTCTGTATTCTGCCTAAGACCTGGAAACATTCTCTATGCCATGATTAAAAATAACGACAACAAGATCCAAAATCATGGTTTTTAATCAATACTGATATTTTGAAAACTCTTTTTAAATTATTCAATTGACTTAAACTTATAATTTAAAAAATGAAATTACTTTATTATTCTTTTAAACACAACCATAACTTAGTATTGATCACATTTTTATATTTACAGAATAAACTTGACCAGTCTGCAAAATAGATTTTAAAAAAATTCTAAAGTCAATCATGGCATGAGTTGACTGATCTCACCGCTCCAGACGTTACTGAACTTTCTACTACGCAACATTTTACAATTCAAGAAATTTAATATTTCATAGGTAATTTTGTTAAGCCAGATATTCCGAACTTCCCATTTTACTCCTTGAATATAGAACAAACTGTTAAGCTAGTATCGGAAGCTCATTACGTTTACGGATTTGTGAACTGACACAGCTGCATCTTGAAAAAATTACTCAGCAGAAAAGATACGTCAACCATATATGTCAAAAGGTTATCATTCCCATTCATATGATGATATTTTTTAATAGATTCAAAAAGTTACTAAATTAGATAAACAATTTTTTTTTTAATTTGGAATCATAGATGGTAAAAATAGCATAAAGAAAACTTCTTAAAATATTCTCACAATTGAAAATTTTAATTTCCGCTATGTACGATCATAAAAGTAAAGTTAAATCCACAAACCTTTATATTCACTGAAAAAATCACTGAAATTTTGTGAGGTATTTTATTTCAACTACCTCCAACTATTGCAACATTATGCAACAGGCAGTTATATATATATATATATATATATATATATATATATATATATATATATATATATATATATATATATATATATATATATATATATATATATATATATATATATATATATATATATATATATATATATATAAGCTCAATTAGTCACAATTAATTTTTTATTACGAGTAAGAGATATATTAAAACGCAATGAAAGAAATTTTTACTTAAAAAAATTAAGAATATTTTACAGAGTTCTGCTCCAAAAAATTGTCATTGTAAATAAAAAGAAGAAATTTTATTATACAAAATATACAACTATAAAATTTAAATAAAATATATATAAAATAAATAATCATAAAAAAAATAAATAGATGTAAAATATATATACTTACAAAGTAAATTTTTCCCTAAAAAGTTCGATCGATTTACAAAAAGCCTTTTTTTAAAAGTTTATTAAATACACTGTATTCAATGTACAATTTATTAAATACACTGTATTCAATTACTTTTAAAGAATAAGATATTTATTTACTTATCAATAATTGTTTTAAGATTTTTGTTTTTCAATTCTCGTATTTCTTGTTTTAGTTCGTTTATTTCAGAAAAGATAATTTCCAGACTTTTCTTCGTATCTTTTAAGTGAGATAACGAGCAAGATAAACTTAAGTTACTGGCTTGAAGAATGTGCTCGATATTGACGTAAGGATATCGTGTGTCGGAAAATGACCTGGTGGCTAAAATCAGCTTTAGAATGGTCAGAAAATTATACACCAGTTTGTATTTTACATGAATTTTGTCAGCCATCCATTTTTTGTCATCGTATATTAATTGGAAAATATCAAAGAGTTCAACAAAATTATCGACTTTCTCTGGCTTCTTTTTTACTTTTTTAAGCTCAATCATCTTGCCATCAAACATTTTGTTGGAAGACTTAGGTTTAGACTTTGTTATTAAACTGTCAGTTATCGTAACATCATCGATATCTTCATTTGGGATTACAGCATTAAAGTCGCTTGTTGCAACAATATTAGTTTTTATGTACTTTTGTTTAACTGCTTTAGCATTGGCTGTTGCTTCAACTTTTTGAGTAAGAAAATAGCACCATGTTGCATTTAACTTTGAGTTGCGCACGGCATAACTTCTCCACGCACATTGGATCAAAAACGCGGCAGGATTTCGAACTTTTATGGAGCCTTTTTCTTTCTTTTGCTTAGAAACTTGCAAAGCAAATCCGGATCCCAGAATGCCTGCTGGAAGTGCGAAAAAAGCGCATCCTACCAACGACAAAAGTCCAGTAATCAGCTTACCGCACCATGTATGAGGAATATAATCTCCATAACCGATTGTTGTAAAAGTTATTATTCCCCAGTATAATCCATTAAGCATGTTATCAATTCTTCCGTTGGACGGTTCTATATTTCTTTCTAGAATGAACATGACATAAGATCCTAGCAAGAGTACTATAGCGCAAAAAAAGTAGCAAGTCAGAAGTTCCTTTCTATGGCTGTAAATAGCTCGCCACATGGTTTGTAAATCCCCTCTGATTCTATCCATTCGTATAAACCTGAGAATTGGAAAGATTCTAGCATAACTTACTACTGCAATATAAGTAGAGTTAAGATGGATGCTTACTTTGATTACTGATGTTATTATCACCAAAGTATCAATTACCATGTAAAAAGTCCTAATATATACTAATCTTCCAAGAACCCCTCGGTACTTTACGTTTGCACTGCAAACGAACAACCGAATAAGGTACTCGAAAATGAAAAAGATTAGCAAAACAAACTCATAAACAACCAGTGCTAATCGAAGCGCCACTTTGTATTCTAGAGGGTCTACAGTCGATATAATTCCAAGTGTTGTATTGCTTACTATTATCAATAACACAAAGGCATGATAAGCATAAGACAACTTTGAGCTGGGTTTATCCAAAAAACTGTACACAAACAACTTTACTTTATACCAACCTTTCTTTTTCAGCGATAAATTTTCCTTTTTTAATTTGCTTTCCATAACTCTCTTTGATTTTTTTGTTGTTGTAATCTTTGACTTGTTTACAAAGTTTCTCTTCTAGTTAATAATTAAACTTAAATATGCGTAATTCTTTATAATTGCATTCTATTTTTAAAACAATCTTTTCTTTGATATTTCAACACGCAAAGCATAATGAGGCATTAAACTTTCATCGCCGGTTAAGCGTTTAACAAAGACTTGTCCCCAGCGAGCCTACCTTTTTGTGTGACGCTTATGACTGAAATCAATATCAATAGATGACAAAACGATTGTTTTTGTAAATATAAAAATATATCTTTTTTTAATTTCGATTTGATCGAATATTTTTTTAATCAAATTACAACGGGTGTCAAGAACAGTTGAGAATAATATAAAAATACGTATAATAAAAAAGGCCCCTAGGGTGGGTTGGGTCATGCAGTACTTTTACGCAAAGGAAATGTTTAAGTTTTTTCTAAAACCGGTTTTTCGAATAAGCCGCGGCTTTCAATGTTTTAAAAACCGGTTTTCCGGTTTTTTAGTGTATTTTTTTTATTATATATACTTCAGGGGAACAACAGCAGCAAAAATATAAATATATGTAGCAACAATGTCATATACGTACATTGAATACAATTGAGCAGCAAAAAAATAAGTCTTTTTAATCGTTAATTTTACGTTTCTTAAGACAATAAACACGTAAAAAACATAAAGCATTACGTGTTTTATCATTTAACCTCAACCTTTGTTTAAAGACAAATAGAAAAATTGTAGAAAATGACCTTCAGCCTCCACACTTATTACTTAGATTGACTTCAAAGCCATGCGCAACAAATCTAAGCTGCTTGTTCGTTTTTTTGTTAGCTCAAATATTGCCATTTCTTTGAGCTTTAGTTTGGAAGTTGATTCTATTTTTTGTTTCTTTGGTGAAACCCCTTTGACTGTCTCTCTGATGGAGAACTCGAGCTCTTCTGACAAGGAAGTAAATTGTTGTACTCGTGCCTGACTAGTTTCATTATCTGACAAAATTTCCTCATCTAAAGACTCACTTCTCTTTTGCTCAAACAAACGATTAAACAAACTTGATACAGTAGTAGCAATTGCATGGAATTTTCGAAAATGTCATGAGTTGCTCCATTAATGACATTAGGATTATTCAGATTTTTAACTAAGTTTACTTATATAGCATTCCTTCTCTCAGTGACTCTTTTAGTAAACGAGTCAACTAGCTCTTGATTAAAGGTGTTTTCCTGGCTTTTTAGCTGATTGAAAATGAACTTCAGAATGCCATCAAATGAATCTCTTCTGCAAAGTGCTTCAGCACCACCCTTGATTGGTTCTAAAGCATTTACTAGGTTTTGTAAGGTGATAAATTCAGACACAGAAATCAAAATATCGCTTGATAACTCAATCAGTGACATTTGAATACATTTATTAAGGGTAACAAATCTTGAAATCATATCTAGTAAGCTGTTCCAACATGTCTTAGAGTCTAAGATTAGCTGCAACTCCTTTCCAAACTCAAATTGGACATGCTTTTGCAGAACCATGTCATTTTTAACTGGAGACATTTGAAACAATCTGAAACATTTTCTGACCTTGTTGATGAGTTCTGCGATATCCTTCCTGATCATTGGAATAGATGATGCACCTGCTTCTGCTGAAACTTCTAATCCTCCTTCCTCATCGCTGTCATCATCTTTTTGATCCTCTTCTAGAATAGTGACTTGCTCAGGTGTGCCATTATCTTCTTTCCTAGATTGCTTATATAGAACATCATAGACGGCCAAGTGGATTCCATGTGCGAGGCAGAGCTGATGGCCTGGTAAAATTGAGTTACCAAATTACTGCAACAATATCACAGGTAAAACATAGCCCACATTCTTTCAGTTTCTCGTCTACAATTACCCAACATTTCTCTGCTTACATAGACCCATGTACCTTGATCTTTCCAAGGTTCTAATAATCACCTTCCATATGAACATTTATGTTTATGTATCTTCTGTTTCTGGATGAAGTATACTCATCAAGGGTTTAGCTAAATTTGTGACTAACAAGCTTCTTTTCTGCAAACTGCTGCTTATATGTTTTCTTGATATCTTCATAATGTTTCATCAGCAGGGCCTTAATCGATTTAGCATCTTTGGGCAATTTATATCCTTGTGTTTTTAAAGCTGTTTTCAAACGTTGACTAGTTGAGAAAACAAGAAAGGGCAGTCCATCACATGAAATAAGCTCTGCCAAAACAACATCAACAGGATCCTTTGTCTTAAAAACGAATCAATGGGCTTGATGACTTTGAGTTTCCTCTCACGAGTAACAATAGCAGCAAATGTGATGTTGTGCTTTGTCCTCAGGTGGTTCCTCATGGAGCTTGTGGTTCCTCCTTTAAAGTTAATTTCTTGGTCGCAGAGCTTGCACTTGGCCAATTCAAGTTCTTTTGAGTGCAATAAGTGCTTCCAAACTGGTGTGTTATCCTTGTGGACTTCGGAAAACGACATTTTCGTTTTTTTGAAAATTTGTTTCACTTTTTTTACATCACAAATTGCAGTAACTTACAGTTAAAGTTCAAGTGGAAGCAAATTGAATGTTTTCATTTATTTTCTCGAGCAGCTGCACATCAAGAAAAGTGGTTTAGAATTGCCAAATAACCAAGTAAATTTTGTACAAAAGATAAATATCTAAAAACCGGTTTTAAAAAAAACATTTTCGGTTTTCAATTTCCAAAACTTTTGCGGTTTCCGGAAATCGGAAACCGGTTTTCCTTTCTACTACTACATCAAGTTTGTTTAATCGTTTGTTTAATGGTTCGCTTGAACCCCTTTTACCCAAAGGTACCACTTTCAAAACTTCTTTTAAGATTTGAAAATAATAATTAAAGCAAAATTTCTTTAAAATTTACATTAAAAACGCTTTCATATCATGAATGAGTAGTTAAAGCAAAAGTGACATTTGGTGCTGAGGAAGCAGCTTCAAAAGTCATTGTCACAAGAGATGCTCTCCTGCAAATGGTACTCTACACTTTTAGCAGCCAGGTGGTAATATTTTGCCTTCTAGAAGAGGTATTTGATATTTTGAATCTATATATTTTGGGCACGGGAAAAATTTTATTATCTGACTGTTAAAAGTTAATTATTATTTAGGACCTTCGGTTGCTTAGCAACCTTTTAATGAAACTACAGAACTTTCCAACAATAGTATGAGAAGACATTAATCAGCTCTGAATCAGGTTAGTCAAATAATGTTTGCGGAGACAAATTGTTCGCTGCCAAAACCTGACCGAGATATGTAATAGCTTTACTGCTTTAAGAAAACTCAATGAATCGTCATTGTAAAATTAGGGATGGATGTGGGTTAACCCTGAAAGTAAGTTTTACTCACTTCCAGCTGAAAGAAATTGAATGGGGGCCAAAGGCTATCCAGCTGAAGTGCTTATTTCGATTCAGCCTTATCATAAAAGACAACTCTTTGGAAATGATTGCATGAAACCTCTAAAGAGAACAATTTTCAAATATTGGTCAAGAAGATTACTACATTAACACATTCTGATTGTTCATGTTGCTACTTCATGTTTTTGGAAAAAATTTTGATCAATTTTTTAAATAAAAAATTTTAAAGTTTGAAAAAACAAATGTAATTAGTCTCCTCATTTCTGTAATACCAAAAGTACATGCAGTATATCAAAATGAAAAAAAAACAAGGTCTGTTTAGTGATTAAATCTCCGAAGCTCTTCATTTAAATTTCACTTACTGATTCATGATATGAAAGCGTTTATTATAAAATTGTAAATTTTAAAGAAATTTTGCTTTAACCTTTAACCTTAGGAAAGATTCAATAGAGATCTTTCACACCCAGACTATTCAAAGCAAATTCTGAGGTTGCAGAGAAAGCAAATTCTGAGGTTGCAGAGAAAGCAAATTCTGAGGTTGCAATTTATAAAGGAACTGATTCATTTTTTTAAAAAAGAAAAACAAATATTTTGCATATGTCCAGGAATATTTTTGTCACATAAACATTTTAAGAAAACAAATATTGACCTTTTAAAATGCAAAAGAATAATATTACTAATGGACGAAAATAATGAAAAACTTCAAATTGAAAAAAATCTCATGGACGTTAATCAAGAATTTCAAGGTTACTTTCGCGTTCTATCCCCCTCTTCCCCCCCCCCCCTCTCACCCAATCATTATGTTTTTTAAAAGATTATTTTATTTTACGCTATTATTTAATGCAAATTTAAAAAAAAAAAACTTTCTCGATAACGGTTTTTTTATACTTTTTTCAGGATAAAAAAAAAAAATTTTAGTTTAACATATTTAATGAAAAATATTTAGCAAATCCGGGGGTTTAAAGCCGAAAAAGTTCAAAACATTAACAATATAATAGAAAGAAAAGTTAGCTACAGGTTGCTGGAAAATATTTCTTTACTTTAGTATTAAAACATGAAGATTCATGATTGTTATTACAAAATACTTAAAAATTGAGGTCGCATGCTGCATAGTCAAATTACTATGCATGGGAACTAAAATGCCTGTGTAGAGTTGCTGTCAGTTTTAGCGCAATACTTAAGCAATATTTTCAAACAAATAAAAAGTTGTTTGAAACTAAATTAGAAAAAAGAATAGAATTCCATGAAAAAAAATTTATAAGAATAGAGTAGATATCCATGATTTTTCTATTAATAAAAGTGGAAATGGTTATCTTTGTTGAAGAAAAATGGAAAGTAAAATGGAAGTTACCTTAAATAGAATTAAAAATGGCGATGGAATTTTTTTCAAATTGATACTTGTGCCCTTGAATCAATTATAATGTTTAAAAACATTAAAATTATTAAAACGTTTTTAAATACTTTCATTTTGATACTAGTTGCACTTAAATCTATGCTATATCAAAAATTTCAACTGAATTCCGATTAATTTTAAGACATCCTCAGATAAACCCTAAAGATGGCTTTCTTCCTTAAGATTTTGATATTGAAAATAAAATGGCATCTATTGATAGTGAGAATGCAGTAAAAATGTGAATAATATTGGGACCACATAATAAGTCAGAACCACCCTGGTTGGGGATGCGGGAGCTTTTACTTTGACTCTGATTGAAATGACTATGATTGAAGCTTGTGGTTCCAATGAATATCTTATCTGTTGTCAGTGTCGGATTAATGAACTATGGGGCTTTTAGAGTAGGAATTTAGACAGACCTTAGATTGAATGCTAGGACATAAAAAATAGCAGAAACTGAATCAACAACATCTGGAAACGGATTAGCAGTGACTGGTTCTGGACGATCAATTAAAGATAAGGCTAGTGTTTAGTATCAGAAAATATGTTTGAATTAAAGTCTTGCAAATCTTGTAGAAATGTTAGATGGTTTGTGCATAAGTTTTGCTTGCAATTGCAATATATAATATAGGGTCATTGGTCTTGGATTAGATACAACCCAATCATCACAAGCTGAATTTTTATAACATATCAGTAGTCCATACACTAACCAATCCAATGGCTGCAGATTGTGACTACAATGTGGTGGAAAAGACAGCATTGGTATGCTTTTTTTTTTTTGCTAAATCTAAACACGGAATTGCAACATTCATCCAGCCGGAAGGATTTGCAACCCCAATACTTACAAGTGGATGACCATTTACCATGCTTCCGTTGAAATGAACTCATGTAAAAATAAAAAATGAAGGGATTTAGCTTCCTGTTGTATTAACAGTACAATAAAATGTTACCAACATCCTTTTTTCTGCTGAAGTTATCCCTCCAACTTGCTTGTCCTCTTCACCTTCTTTACTTTGAATGATTTTTGTACAGTTTTAAAGACATGTTACTATATTGTTTTTACAATTTATTAATTTCTTTTTCTGTGTGTGCACCTTTGATCATAGGATCAAAGTTACATAAACGCATTAGGATCAAGGGTGCTAACAACTCCATTTTCACAAAAATTTCTTTTTTTTCTCATGTAAGGTGGTTTTAAAACATAACAAAATCATGGTATAAACAAAATTACTCAACCCAAACAAATTTAAAAGTTGTGAGGTTCCTTGTAAAAGAAAAAAATACTTTTTGCCCTTAAAATAAAACTTTTTAAAAATAAATTTAACATTGGCCTATTTTCGAACTTTGCAGTTTCGATATTTACAACACGCTGGCTATCACCCCTCTTTAATAAGTGATGTAAGTATGAAGAAAACGCTATAGGATCAAAGGTGCATACGGATCAAGGGTGCAAGGACTCCCCTACTTTCGAATTTTTCGAACTTGTCGTAAAATTTGAAATTTTTACCTAAAAAGAGAAACTTAATGAGAGACGTAAGAAACGTAGCGGCTTCTTGTTCTGTTAGATGAAGCGAAACAATTTCAATAACAGTTTTTTTTTTTCCAACAGCATTACTAGAAAACTTAAGTTGAATTTTTCAAAACATTCGAAAAAGATTCGAGTTCACAAGGACTGGTAAAAAGTTGCTGCCATAAAATATCTGTCGACAAATGGCTGGTTACAAAATAACGAGTCCAAACAATAATCCTATTTTGAAGAAAAGCATTTTATTAACAATTTGTTTTTTAAGCCGACATTTTTATATCTCTAAAAACCAAACTTCAGCCATATTGAGTCAAAGTTTTATAACAGTGACTCGTAATGATAATAAATAGAAGTCTCAGAGCCCAGAAGAAGTATTTCAAATTGTATAGTCATCTATTGCCAATTTTAATTAGATTATAAATATTAGGTAAGATAAATCTGATTTTTTCATGTTTTATAGAGTTGTTAATCAATAATGTAGACGAGCTTTTTTAATTCTTTTTTGATCACACGTCTATGACAGAGAGTCAGCCTACGTTGTCTTGGCAAGTAGAAAGGCATGACCTTGACAACACCGCGATCTTTCGTATTTAGATTTCCCTAATATCCGTGGATCTGGAAATTACCAAATAGTGAAACAACTCCATGTAACCTATTTAAAATGTTTTATACAATGCGAATTCACCTTACTTTGTAAACAAAAACTTGTGCGTTATACAGTCAGAACGTTGTTCTTTTGTTTTCAAAAAAAAAAATGTTGTTTTGACGAAGCCATGCAAATAAATTCACTTTTAAGATTATCGACGTTCGGGGGCATTTAAAAATACACACAGAGGAACAAAGGAATTTTCGATTTTTTTTTTGAAAATTAGGAAAAATAAGACCTGTTTTATTAAGAAAAGTAGAAAGAGAAAGTTTGTTATTTTTGTTATGTAGAATTTACTATTTAAATAATCAGTCTTTTTTTAGAACTTTTAATCGAATGCGTCACGAGATTCCAGGTCTGCAAAATTATTTATCTGTAAAGGAATAATTGCGTGTCTGTATTTTGTTCAAATAAATAAAGAAATAATTTCTTTCTGTATTTTGTTTCGTTATAAAAAACTTGGTATTTTCACTGTGGACCAGTACCTAAGTTTTCAATATGTATAACTTTAGAAGATTTGGAGATATTTATTTTCTTTTTTAAACAAAGGAATTATTTAATATTATTCTCAACTGGAGAATGCTGTTAGTTATGTTATTAATAATGAAACAGATTCTAAGCGAGCAAGTTATATTAGGCATTAAGTCACCAAAACCAATTGAACGACAAAATTATGGATTAGTTCTCAAAGTTTTTTGTGATGAAACAGTTGCAGAATTACGTGTAAAAATTCCTGAAGCTAAAGATACTGCACTTTTTATTGAAACAGTTGTCAAGTGATGGCTTATTGTCAACAGTAAAGCAAAAGGTCTATATATTAGATTAAATGATATTCGAAGAAAGCCTATTACTTCAGTCAATGGTTAGCAAATAGATTTCTTAGAGAACTATATTTCTTATTTTGCTGAAAATTTGAAATGCGTAAATTCAAAATTAAGAGAGAAAAAGTTAACAATGGATACTGTGAGTGCTTTGCAAAAAACTTTTAAAAGATTAGCAAGCTGTGCCAAGTATTTGTTGAATTGCGGTGTATCTTATGTATTGCTAGGACAAATGCAATCAGATGCACTAGAAAAACAGTTTAGGAAATATCAGTAAGGGTCAGGTGGCACATATCTGATAACTGTGCAAAAATTATATTCAAAAACTTAGAATCAACAAAACTTGTAATTTGATAGACGAGAAAGCAGATTTTACAATATTTCCTCCTGCTCACCACCACTATGATAACTGTGAACTTGATGTGTAGTTTGATATGTCAATATGTGAAAATTGTGAGGTTCAGTTGCCAAATGACTGCAAACAAGGGCTTTTATATATTTCAGGTTTTATTGCTCACAAACTTCCGGAATTACATTCAATTTTAGAAGAAACAGCTAAAATAAACATAGTTATAAAAATGAGATTTAGTCATTTTTAGCTAAACTCTTTAAATTTTTATCGTAATTAACTTATTTATAAACGTAAAAAAAATTTCTACAATATTTGCTTCCGAAATTTAATCAAAATGTTTTGTCCTAATAAAGCTCTTTATTTGTTTCTGAAGTTTGTTTACAAAAGCAAGGATAAAAAATAATTTTAACCGTAAAAAGTCGGCCTTCGCTAATTTTACGGAAAATGAGCTGTTGTGGCCTGTTTGAGAAGGCCTTGAAATTACAGAATGAAAAACCTTATAAAAATAAGACCGAATAATAAAACACGGACGATCTCGAAAAATTTACTTAATAAGTCAAATAGAAGATCGCCGAGCAAATGCATTTCTTATTAGCTGGCTGTACTTTGTATTTCTACATCGTACCTGTACTTAAAAGTTCTTTAGTTTAAAGATTTGTCAATTTTTGTTTTGCGCTTAACAAAAGCAATGGTAAATAGGGATTGCAATCCCGCATTAATTTAGCGCATGCGAGATCCCGCAAAAACTACTGCGGGATCCGCGGGATTTGCGGGATTTTGAAACAATTGCTTTTAAACAAAAAAGGTCAATTCTTTTAAACAAAAAAGACAAAAAAGATATCAAATTAAAAGTGTTTAATGTATTTGTGAAACAAATCAATTTAAAAATTTATCTTCAGCTATTAAAATATTTTTCTTAGCTATAAATGTAAAAAAATCATTCAAAAATAAGCAATTATTTAGCAAAACATTAGTCGAACTCGCTCAAATTTTTTTTTGTTTAATTAATGATTATGTTGTATTTTTTGTTAATGAGTATGTTGAAAACGTGAAATTGAAAACGTGCGTGTATAATTGTAAAAAATATACTTTTAAAAACTACTTTTTAAAAAGTCTTTAAAAATTATTTACATCAAGATTTTAAAACAAAAGTACTAAGCATGTCGCAAATTAAAACTATATGGAATTATTTTAAAAAAAGTGATAATGAAGAAAATGCGAAGTGCATGTTATGTTCGGCTATTTTAAAGATTAATCAAAGATCAACTAAAGGGTTATTAATCCATTTAAAAACTAAACGTGGCACCGATTTAAAATCAAACGTTTTACAACAAGACGGAGCTTCAACTTCAAAACAGCATGAATCAGTTGAACTAGAGCCTAAAATATACATCGACTGCGAAGACGAAGAAGTAATTCCATCGAAAAAAGTCAGAACAATTGACACGTTTTTCGTAAAGGAAATTTCTATGGAAAAAAATGGTATCGCGCATGGTTGCAAAAGATGGCTTTACATTTAATAGTTTTTGCTTCAGATTTACGGTACTTGTTTTCAAAGAGTGGTTTCCGGCTCCCTACTTCACCTAATACTATAAGATCGATGGTAGTTAAATTCTCAGATTCTGTAAAAACCGATATAATGCAAAAATTCACATCACTAAAAAAGCAAAATCAAAAGTTTTCAATAACGTTTGACGAATGGACATCACAAAATAGTCAGAGATACTTAAACTTAAATTTACATATGGAGGCGAAACACTTTAATCTTGGATTGATTCGAATCCATGGATCGTGTAATGCAGAATATTGCGTCAAGTTAGTTTCAGAAAGGCTAAATAGCTTCGATATTGACCTCCAAGAAGACATTATTGCCATGACCACTGATGGAGCAAGTGTGATGGTAAAAGTCGGTAAAATGATGTCTTGCTATCAACAGCTATGTTATGCTCATGGAATACTACTTGCAGTTATTGATATCTTATACATGAAAAACAGCGGAGAAGTCGAAGAATCGTTTATTACATATGAAAATTGTGAAGAAGAAGATGAATGTGGTAAAACTGAGGATGATGAAGTTATAAATAAAGAATATGGTTTGACAATGATTTTGGATAGAGCATCAGCTGAATTGGTTAGCAATTACAAAGATCTCATGAAAAAAGTGAGAAAGGTTGTAAAAATATTTAAAAACTCTCCTGTAAAAAATGATACATATTTACAGAAATATATCGTACAAGAACACGGGAAAAAGCTTCAGTTGATTCTTGATTGTAAAACTAGGTGGGACAGTATGTTCGATATGTTAGAAAGATTTCATAGACTAAAAGTGTGTATTGAAAAAGCCTTAATTAATGTTGGGTCAGAAATTCGTTTCACCCAAGAAGAGTGGTCCCAAAACAATGACTTAATTATTTGCCTGGCACCACTAAAACTTGGTCTCGAACTTTAATGCAGAAGAGAATCGAACCTTGTCACGGTGGAAACAACTTTTCAATTTATGCTAGATAAATTGCGAAAGCAATCATCACTTTTGAGCATAGATTTAGCCGCGGCACTTCGTGAGAGGTTTACACAACGTCAAAATAAGAATTTAAATGGACTACTAGTTTACTTAAAAAATCCGACGAAGAAAATGAACTCGAAGAAAAAGAAGCTGTAGATTTTATTAACAATTCCCAAATACTTATTCCTACAATTCTATCGCTGAAATAAGAATTGGAAAATCAAACACAGAAAGACAAGAACAGCTGGACAGAAAATGTAAAGGAGAGACCAAATTTAGATTCTTTAGACTTTGATAAATTATTGAAGCCGGAAATGTCTGCCTATGAAAGTAATGGAGTAAGAGGCAAGTTTCTAGATATAGCGCATAGTTACTTGATGACCATACCACCAACAAGCGTAAAGGCCGAGCAAGCTTTTTCAGCTGCTGGTTACATATGCAGTCCTTTGAGGAGTAGATTACGTGATGATACTTTAAGTAGGGTCTGTTTCTTAAGAGCCCATTTCTTACAATCATTTTCTCAATTTGATATTTTAAAAAACAAATAAAGCTAATAGTTCTACGTAAAGCTAAAAGATGTTCTATGTACTTTGGCTTATCTTTTTGTTCATTAAATGTTAAGAATTATATTGATTTACAAATGAATTGCGTTTTTTGGCTTTATTTACCTTATCTTATCAATTTAATAAGTTGAGTATATTTTTTCTAAAATACTTGAAAGAAAAATACAATTGTCATTTTGCCTTTTATAATGTGCATAAGAAACCTACTAATCCCGCGCGGGATCCCGCGGGATCCGCACAAAAATTAAAAAAATCCGCGCGGATCCCGCGGGATTGAAAAGTGTGCGGGATTGCAATCCCTAATGGTAAATACCTTCGATGTAGAAAACGAAGTATATTTGCAAATGTTGACTTTCGTATAAAAATCTGAAAATTATTTGTTAATTGAAAGAAGTTAAGCTACCAAAAGCAAAAAGCTATGTTTCTTTGTAATGGATATTTATTTTTATTTTTAACATATTCATTTACCATCTAAGTTTATTTTACATTTTTATTTATATTAATAGTCTGTAGGTTTGTAAACTTAATATGCTTGTTAACATTTATTATAATAAACATATTAAATTAACTAACCTACAAAAATGTAAATACTAATAATTAAATCTACCTTGTATATTTAGATATATTAGTACACATGTATATTTGGATATATTGGTCAAGACCAATTATATATGTTAACTAGATATCTAACTCGTGTCAGTTTAAATAAAGCGGTTATCGTCTTTAAAAACTTGCTTCACTTTTTCTTACGGAGAATTTTTGTGAACTTAGACATCTAGTTAATATATATCATTGGTGAAGACCGAGCAGTGAATGCCTATTATTATCGTAGATAATAATGGGCATATTAAGTTTACTAACGAATAAAAAATCTTTAATCGGATAAAGATAAAGCAGTTTCCTTTTTTTTTCTTTCCAGTTGGCAAAGAAGTTTGAATTGTTTCTATAGAAAATTACTTACTTTAGAATCCTAACACGTGTTCAAGGGATTTTTTACTCCGTTAAATAATTAGAAAAAATTTTAAATTTTTTTCAAATTGTTTTGAAGAAAAATTTTTTTTTTCAAAAACGTCATTGGGAATTATGCGTTTTCGAATCCTAAATCTCTGAAAACTTGTGTTCTTAGACTTTTTTTAAGTGAGAGGCATTTTGAAAAACAATCTCGTTTTTAACTACAGGAATCATTTACTATCAGTTTACGATCACAGCAAGCATGGTACTACTCTTTCAAAGTATATTTATTTGGAAAAGATCTTGGTGATCTTAAATTTCGTGCAATTTAATGCTTGATTAGCTGCCGGAATTAATGCTCGATTAGCTGCTGTTTTTGTCGAAATAAAGAACATTTATAACTATTGTTAATATTGTTAACTAAGTCATTTTAGTCTTTGCTTTTTTATTTTTGAGCAAAACTTATAATACGAAAGCTGTCCATTTAATGAGTAACAAACCACTCGCCTATGATAAATATCCTAATTTGATAGCCAATATATAAGCAAATGATAAATTTTTCTGAAATTATACATTATAAAGAAGGAACCGTTTTTTTCAAAGGATTTGGAAAGTTTCTTTTTTAACCAAATGCCTCGATGAAGATATTATTCTCACCAAGCACAGTTCTCTCTTGTCAAGTCTTTTTTATGCGTTGTTAACTTAATAATATTATACTTTTTAGTTATTGGGTAAAATCTATTTCTGGAGTTAGTTTATTAAAAAGAGAATTATAGATTTTACTACTTAATTGATTTCATAAACTTCATAAAAAGAGATTTTCCAAAATCAAGTATAATAAAAATAGTTAAGTCAGTCAAAAAATCAATCAAGCAAAAAAAATGTTTGAATAGCTAGAAAATTTCGTCATTTTAATTGTATTTTCTTCGTTAAAGTGAAGATATTGAGGCGTACAAAAAATCTTCGAAACTTTATTAGAAGAGATCAACCCGTATTGAAGGGATCAACCTATTAAAGATATTGATTTTCCATTTCATTTAAATGAAAGAGTGTGAGTAACATTCCCATAACAACCAAATTAAAAAAAAAAAAACACGATCACTACACCAAATTTTAGTTTTATAACGAGCTCCTGTATCGTCATGGCCGACCCTAAACTTTTTTAAAGGTATTTGGCATGTGCTTGATGAACTGGTTTTAAAGAATGCTTAACGGTGTTGGAATTCGGAAAAAAGAAAAAAGAAAGATTAAACACGTTTTAGATTGAATAAAATGATTATATGAGATACTTGTGATAATTTTTTACAGCCCAGTTTATATTGACGTAATAGGATTGTTATGCTTAACATTTTGCTCTTTAAACTTAAAAATTTTTTTAAAAGTTCTTAGTAAAAAAGTGAAAATTAAAAAAAAAAAAAAAAAAAATTCTCTTTAACAAGCAGAAGTAGTAGAATAGTTGTAAGTTTTGTCGCGAAAAATTCTCGTGCATGAAGAAACATTGCAGCGTTCTAAATGCTTTGCAGCAATTGAGAACTTTTTCAAATTGCAATTTCTTTCTACCCTTTTAGAAAATTAGTACTTAATTTTACTCTTAAAAAACTTTCGAGCCGTCATAAATAACAATCATCATGCATAGTACAATTTTAGTTTGCAAGACAACATAAACAACTTTTCCAAATGTTTTTCCATTATATAGACTGGCTAAAATGTCTTTCTTAGTTCTGCTCAAATGATAATTTGTTTTGCGTTCAATTCAATTAAAGTTAATTAATGAACTCTCCCCTCCAATTTTGACCAAATTTTTAATAAATAGGTTATAAACCACAATCAAAAAATCACCACATGAAAAAATCAAAGCTTGTGGTCTAAATTCTGATGGTCTGTATTATTGTTTCTAAACCTTTTTTTTTTTTGCTGTATCGCATCTAAGTTTTTCTAAAATACGTATGAGCATGGCCTACTTTATTTATACGGCCGGATATTTTGCATTTTGAAAAAAAAAATAGAAGGCCAGTTTTCAAAACCGTAATGTTTCGAAAACTTAAGACTTTTTGAATATTTGCAAATGTATTTTACTTTCTAAATTTAAAAAGTCGACAAAAGTAGTTTATATTCATAAATTTAGATACTAAACGCATATTATATAAGAAATAAATAAATGAAAAGATATCAAAACAAGCCTTTATTTTAAAACTTAGAATTTAAGTAAACAGACAATTTAAAAAACAAGAATATTTATATAAAATCTTTAAATCTTTTTCTTTTTTCATCAAAATAAAAAATAATTGTATTATATGTAATTTATTGAGTATTTACAAATTTTCTCTTTTTAAAAGATTTTACATGATCAACAGCTACTTCGCTGGTAGAGATAATTCTTTTATTATTAGGAAAAATTTTGATAACAATTCTTCCAGCAAGTTTTATCCCAGTTTTTTCATGCATGGGACAAGAAAAAGTCTGAAAAGAGTCACAAAAGTGATTTAACAAAAATTCTAAAGCTTGTCGTGCATGTTAATTAAATTTCTTTATTTTGTTATAAGAGTAGTAATCATAGCAAACGATGTGCAAACATAATCTAAAAGTGATGGTGAAGGAATAGTGAGACCACCCCTAGAAATAATTGTTAAATAAGTATGATCAGGATTGCTTTCATCAATATTAGCACAACATAAAAATTCTTGGCAACATGTACCAAAGCGTTTTTTTAGTTTCTTTGCTATATATCCAGCAATATGAGCACCTACTTCTCTACTTTCTGGTGCTAGATTCATGATTTCTGGAGTACACTGAGTTGTATCAATATCAAGAAGAAAGTTTTTCAAATCTGTTAAATTATTTTCTGACTCGAGTGGTACTTTCAAACTATCATCAAAGTTAATACTTTCTTTAACTATACATTTGATTTTTAATACTTTTTCAGAAATAGTGACATCTTTTAAACCAACCAAAAATCTTCCACCACTCATTTGTCTATATTGTCCAAATCTCCTTTCTAATGGGTCACTTTGAAACCTCCCAGTTAAAACAAAGTTATATCCGTCATTAAGTAAGTCCTCAATCAATGAGGCATGACAATTAAGTGTTCTTATCAATGCTACAGCTGTTTGAGCACTTAAAGTAAACTTCTCACAGTTTGGTACCTTTTGCAATTGCCAAGCTTCAATCCAGTGTGCCATTTCCCTAAGAAATTCAGATTTTTTATCTCCAGAAACAACTGCATTACCTAAAATATTACACGTTGAATACTGACTTTTTGAATTTGATAAAACCCACCACTTGTAAAACAATGTCAAAAAATCTGCACTACTTTTAAGATCAGGGAAATATGAGTGAATTGCTGCAGAAGTAGTTTCATCAAAAATTGCAAGTGCTAAAGAAACGTTTTGTTTAAAATTGCCAGGATGTAATACTTTCATTGTTATTTTTGGTGCTTTACGCAAACCAGCATCAAGAGCAAGTCTTTTTCATAAATATTGTGGAAGGTGCTCCATTTTATTTCTCCACCACATACAATTATAGGATCTTTAAATCCATCAAACTTAAAATCTGGAAATAAAAATCTTTTACAATTTAACAAATTATTTCTGATATTTTTAATAAGATGTACAACATCAAAACAAAGGTAAATCTTTTTTAGATTGTAAATAAAAAACAAATCTTCAGCTTGTTGATTTGATGCACAAAGGATTTTTTTAAAACAAGAAACATTAGAGGAATGGTTGTCACACACAATACCTCTAACATTAAATTCACATTCAGTAAGAATACGAAGACATTCAAAAATTTCTTCTTTCAACCATTCAGCATTGATTGTTTTTTTTAGGTGATGATTTAATCACATATGGAATGTTTTGTTTCAGGCCAACTATCATAAAACAAACTATTCCATTATACAATTCTCCAGATTCATCACTATCAATCAACTCTCCACCAAAATACTCTTCACATTTTTGCAAGTACATTTCATCAAAAATCAAGCAAATGTCTTGAGATATCTTTCCTTCTAATTTTAAATGTTTTGCACAACTTAGAGCATCAATATTTCCAATAGTTATTTTTTTAAGTAAAGATATTGATGGTAAAGGCAATTCGGCGCTACTCCACTTTCTCCCCCCCCCTAATTTTATGATTGATTCTGATAGAGAATTTTA
This sequence comes from Hydra viridissima, assembly GCF_058129835.1. Taxonomy (NCBI): domain Eukaryota; kingdom Metazoa; phylum Cnidaria; class Hydrozoa; order Anthoathecata; family Hydridae; genus Hydra; species Hydra viridissima. The sequence continues at coordinate 6,970,160 of NW_028324304.1, read as the reverse complement.
TGCTGATTAAGAATCGTATAAAAACATGGGTCTCAAAATCAACGGAAAGTGCTCTAATCTGATGTCGAAAGTACAAAAATATACCACAAATCGCTAATATTCGCCATCTTGAATTCACTAACTTTACGGTTGATATTGTTTTTAACCGCAAAACATTGCCAGCCTGGTTTTTACTATAAGGAATTTTTTCTGGTTTAAAGTGCTCTAATCTGATGTCGAAAGTACAAAAATATACCACAAATCGCTAATATTCGCCATCTTGAAAAGTGATTTTTTTTTGTTTAAAAGTTATCCTTTCAAAGTATCAACAGCCTGGTTTTTATTTTTTATATAAAAGATTTCGAATAAAAGAACAAAGAACCGGTGCGTTAAGTTTCATAATCAGGTGTATTGACCGCATTTTTTTTCTCTTACCAGGTAATGAAATTCAATGGCATTTACTCTTATCGCGTCAATTTGCTTCAACTGGATTCTTAGTTTGTTAGCTTGAGTGTCTTTTAAAACTTTTGTCAAATAAGTTGAAAAATTCTTTCATTGATTATATTTTACAATTCACTTTAAAACAAGATAAAAATTTTTTAATTATAAAAATAATTCTTTAAAACTATTGACTTTCTTTTAAAACTTCAAGTTAACCCCCCGTGAATTCATTTTCATTATGTTTGTCATATAAAAAGGAGTGCTTCAGGTTTAATATAGAATCGCTATCTATATTAAACCAGAAAAAATTCCTTATAGTAAAAACCAGGCTGGCAATGTTTTGCGGTTAAAAACAATATCAACCGTAAAGTTAGTGAATTCAAGATGGCGAATATTAGCGATTTGTGGTATATTTTTGTACTTTCAACATCAGATTAGAGCACTTTCCGTTGATTTTGAGACCCATGTTTTTATACGATTCTTAATCAGCATAAAATTCTCTATCAGAATCAATCATAAAATTAGGGGGGGGAGAAAGTGGAGTAGCGCCGACTTTCAGTAATATCATTAAAGTTATTAATCAAATCACTCAATAAAAACTGTCCATATTGATCTGGCTGAAATATTCTTTTAGTTGGTGATTTTCTTAACGAATTAGAAGATTTTATAAGTTGTGATGGACCTTCTTCAGGCAAATTTGTGCAATCCAAAATAGTTGGAATAGGCTTTAGTTTTTTTATTAATCGAAAACGTTGATTCGCATTACCTTTCTTATAATATTTTTTTTCAAAATGTTTGATGCATATTACGGAAGAATTAGTAGGTGTCCAATCTTTTCTATTTACAAATTTAATCCAATTTTTTTTCAACTCTTCATTTTTTGGAAACAAAAATACTACTGTAGAAACTTCACCATCATAATTTGAACGACAATTCACAATACAACATTTGTTAACCATATTCTTTGAAACTCCAGCTGCTCCTTTAAAAACGCCTTACGAAAAAACTGGCCTTCTATTTTTTTTTTTCAAAATGCAAAATATCCGGCCGTATAAATAAAGTAGGCCATGGTATGAGAAGCATTATTACTAATTTTTTGATATTCAAAAAAATGATTTGTTTATTGAAGAAACTGAGTCCCCATACAATTAAATTAAACTTTGCCACCTTGTGACGTGGGGACCACCTTGATAACACTACTTTATATAAAAGCAGAATACAAAATTGATTTCCTTAACAGAGAAGGGTACAATTCCATATTTTTATAACAATATTTTTTTTAGAATTAGATACGCGAATTATATACTAAAATAAAAATTTAAAGAACTTTTTAAAATTTTTATTCAAGTGATTACTAAAACTTACATTTGCCAATAAAGATTACTTTGTGAAGCAATATAAAAAAATTAAAAAAATGGCTCTTTTTAATTTACGATTAAAAAAAGAGCCCTTTTTTACTTGTTATCCCCATATCAGCACGAAAGCTTGTACGATATAGTCGTACTTTGTTTATGCCATATGTGTTTTAGATCTTATAATAGTGGATGCTGTAAAATTTTTAAACCATAAATACTTGGAATAAACTTAACTCAATATCCACTGGAATAGGGGGTAAAAAGTGAAAATACAATGTCATGTTTTGTTAGAATTTAAGAAAAAAAAGTTCCCCCTGATGAGGCTTTTTTAGTATCGCCTAACGATAAATTTTTCAGCGTAAAGGCTCCCGATATATTGAAATTTGATTGGTATTTTTTTTTAAATCTATGAGAATTTAACTGGAATTCGTCAAAACCCACATTTTTTATATTTAAATGTTCTATATTGTAGGTTTCTATATAGTTCTAGTTATTGTTCGGAGAGTTCAGAATAAACGGGGGAGGGAGATTAGTTTATTCTAAGTAATTAAAATGTTAGACTCATTACAAAAATAAATTTACAAGATAAATTTTGAAGCCGAAAAACGCTGAAGCAAGTCTTCAATCAAAAATAAATTCTAATTGTCCGGGGAATCGGAATGTTTACAAACCGTTTTGCTTTTCAGCTCTGTGTGTATTCAGTATTAATTTAAAAATCCTTAATTCAAAACCAGGGTTAAAACCCCGAATCTCAAAAGTCTTTTATTGCGTATAACTTTTTTCTTTAATTATCACTGATCCAATTTTTCTAAATTTAAGAAAGAACTGGTGTCTGAAAGAACGGTGTGTTATTTTCGCGCTGTAAAGTCTTCTTAAAGAAGTCTGCGAAGCGGTTAATAAAGTTCTCTCTCAAAATATTGCAAACGGTAATTTAATGATATATTAATTTAAATTTTTTCGTGACTTGCTAGTTTTAAATTTTGAAATGTTTTGCTGGAAACGTAATAAGATAATTTTAAGTTTTTAAGTGAAAAGTTAAGTTGAGAAAAAATAAACAAACGATTTTTAACGTATTGTACATTCCTAAAAACAGGATATTTTAATTGATCTTCAGAAATAAAGAAATGCTTTTAATCGGTTGGATTACAAGTATGACTCAAAAGCGTTGCAGAACGTATTGTTTATCGCATTAAAAAAATATACACGATTTTGTCAGATTTATTCAAAGTGAATAAAAAATTTTGATGGTAAGATTTCAGTTATTTTTGGTTAGTGTTATTGTTATAGCTAAGTTGGTTGGTGAGTAAGTCATACACGCTTATAAACATATGCATTAATATATGTATATATATATATATATATATATATATATATATATATATATATATATATATATATATATATATATATATATATATATATATATATATATATATATATATATATATATATATATATATATATATATATATATATATAGACACACAAACACACATTCATAATCATATTTTGATAACTTTTTGTAATCTTAACTTTATATCCCAAATTTAAAATCGCAAATTTTATCAAAAAATTATAAACTTGATTTAGTTTTTCTCCCAATTATAAGTTCCATTAGGATCTAAATATATTTACCAAATATATTTAATGCAACCTGGTAAACCTGTTTAAATGTTATAAAATTGAAACCGTTAAGAAACATAAAATCGAGTTTTAAGAAAAATTACACGAACCCTAAACATTTGTTTACTTAGTGTTAACATTTAAGATGTGCAAATTGAGTTCAATTTTAGGTAGTAATAAAAATATTTTTATATATTCGTAAGGTTAATAATCAATGTAAGGATAAACTGAAATTAGTTGCGTAGTCGTTTCCGTAGCCATGATAAGTATTTTTTAATTTATCAACCGTTTCTTTTTTTTTTTTCTTAAATAGCAGGTTTTTTAAATCGTTAATTGTATTTATAAATATATCTGATGAAGCTATTTGTAATGTTAACAATTTTCTAAGTGAAGGAAAATGAAAATTTAAAATATTTTTTATCAACTCATGTTTTTATTTTTTTAGGTTGAATTTTTTTTTCATAGATATAATTACCTCAAAAAAATTTTTTTAATTTGTTTTAGTTTGTATTCTAAATTTTGAAGTTTCTCTGGAAATAGTGCGAAACACCGAAAAGAACATTTAGCATTCGATGTTTGATAACCCAGCTTTCGAAGAATATGAAACAACATTCGACGACATTCCTATTACAGATGCACAAATTGTGCCCGACGTACATAAATATGGATGGGGAAAATTTTCTGGAAAATCATTGCAGTTACTGAATAAGCCTTCGTTCCTGATTTTAGTTTTATGCATCTGCTCTCTTTCTCAAGGACTTGTTATTACTGGAGTAACCTTTACCGCTATTACATCAGTAGAAAAACAGTTTGGTTTGAAAAGCACTGAGAGTGCACTTTTGCTAAGTGTCACTTACGATGCAGCATATGGCATATGCTGTATTTTTGTAAGCTACATAGGTCATACTCATAAACCACGCTTCTTAGGATTTGGTATGCTTATTATGGCTTGTGGATGTTTTATTATCACTATTCCTAAATATATTATCGGGGAATATTCTGCTGGAATCCAGCTCTCAACAGACTTTTGCCGAAGTGCATCCAATAACACAGTTGTTGATCTTAAGTGCAACGAAGGAACTTTATGGTACTATAAAGGATTATTTGCACTTGGTTTTGTCTTAATGGGTATTGGAGCCACACCACTATATACTTTAGCTCCTGCTCATATTGAAGAAGTAACAGATAGAGGCCAGGGAAGTATGTATTTGGGAATTTATTATGCAGCAGCAGTTTTTGGTCCAGCGGTTGGTTTTATTATTGGTCTTCCAATTCTCGATACATGGGTGGACATCAACCAGGTGCGTAATTAACAATGCATGATTAGTTTTAATGTAAACATGATGAATAAGGTAATTTACCTAAGAAATTATTGTCAGACTGGTGATAGAAAGATAACAACAATTTCGAGGAAGTTTTTTTTTTTTTTAATTTAAATGTTATCTCAAAAGTACCATGAATTTTATTCACGTGACAAGGTTTTCATTTTTCAAACTGTTTTGAGTTTTTTAAAACTACTAAAATGATTTAATTGACGTTTACTAACAAATGTAGTGACACAAACTCAAAATGTTTACAATATTTCATTTAAATTAATGCTGCCATATATTTGTTTTTTTGTTTGTTGTTTTTAATTTTACTATCTAACTTTTACTTAACTTTTTTGAAGTTCAAAAAGCACAGTTTTAAACATTTAAATCGAGAAAAAAAGGTTTAAAAAATTCTTTTTGTCGGTGAATAAACGAACAAAAATTTCTCAAGGAAAAGTAGAAAAACCTTGCGAAGTTTTGTCACTTATCCTTGAAAAATTAAAGTTTGTAATTCGCTTTTTTTAATGGTGTCTTTCATCTTATATTTATGTGCATACCTTGTCAACGAATTATGGTAAGTGGTAGTAGGGGAAGTGGGGGCATTTAGATTAATGAAATATGAAAATAAAAACGACATTTTTTTTTTAACAGTTTATTTCAATAACCATATTATTAAGCTTTAAATTGCTTCAATTAAGAAAATAATAAAACGTTTTTTGAAAATGTTGTTTCACAAAAATTACACTTAGTGAAAAAAATGATTATTGTGAGCCACAACCACACCCTCACAAAAATTATTGGGCTACACTTTTCGTGGTATATTTTCTTTACAATTGCAACAGCGCAGATTGTTTGCTGATTTTGTTGCACGTTTGCATACTATGTAGGCATTCTTTGTATTTACAGTTTGAGTTTTCTAATTCGAAATACCTACAATTTCCGAAGGTGTAGCATTTTTTGTGTCTGCAGTCTTGGCAACTGTTTGAGCAATGTTGCTTTTTTTAGTTTTTAGAACATGTTTTTCCAGTTCCGCTTTATATGGTGAACTGGTGAGTATATCTGTTTTGCCCTTTCGGCATCGTTTTCGAGGTTGCTGAGTTTTCTCATTCAAAATACTGCAGGTGAAGCAATTGTGAAAAAAGCTATAGATGTCGAGGACTATTTTTCTGGTTCAGAGCAAGATGTCAGGGATACATCTTGTAGTGAAAGTACTTTCATTATGAACTTCACGTTTTTTGTATATGTTGCGTGACCATCTAATAATAGCAGTACAGGCTTTTTTTTGGATGGCATTATAAAGGACAGGAAAGGTTCGAACCACTTCAAAAATATATCTGTTTGCATCCAACCACTAGGGTGATACGATGCAATATTCAGCAAGCACACAACGTTAAAACAACGTTGAAATAACGTTGATCGACGTTGATCAACGTTATTTCAACGTTGTTTCAACGTTGTGTGCTTTCTGGGATAGTACCCGGAGGAGCTTTTTCGATAATATTTACATTCTTGGGAGCTCTAACACGGGAAAAAATAATCAAGAAGGGTACGTATATAGCGGAGGCACTCATGTAAACTTTGATTGCAATTGTTTTCCTTCGTTCAGCTCTTAGAGTTCCAACTTGTTTTTTACCCCTCTATGCAATTACTTTTGACACTTTCTTGGTACTGAGGAAACTCCTGTCTCGTCAACATTATATATATATATATATATATATATATATATATATATATATATATATATATATATATATATATATATATATATATATTGTTTGGAATTATATTATTTTCATCTATGCTTTTAGTAATTAGTTCTAAAAGTTTATTCATAATCGGTTGGTTAAATCCCATTGCTCTAGTTCCTGAAGTTTCCTCTGCATACGCAAAGAAATACTAGGATTGCGTATTAGAAAGTTTTTTGCCCACTGGTAGCCTGCTATTCATGTTTCTTTGTTAAAGCTATGTGGTATCTTGCTCTTTTCAGCAAGCTGAAATGCTAATTCTAGCAAATCTTTCATTGTAACTGGAAACAAGCAACTCTCTAGAAAAATTAGGTATTTAACAAACTCTCGCTCTTGTTCAAGGGTAAAAACTGATTTAAAATTCCCAAGTTTTTTTTACTGCACAACTACTTAGTTCTAAACTCCCTTGTTGAAGTCTTTTTATTCTGTCTCGCAGTGTTGTTTGGATACAAAATGTTAATGATGCCTTCTTATACCCCATTTCCTTCTTCATTACTGATTCAATAGCTGCTTTCATGGAATCTTCTTTCCAGGATTGTCGATTAGTAAGACGTTTGTATTTTCTAACCATATTAACACATTGACGGACAGTAGAAACAAGTGAAGTTCAAAAATTAGCACTATATTTTTTTGTAATTTTTAGAATATTAGAAGTATAGTTTTACTTTTTCTGCTTAAGGGCCTGTTTATATGGAAAGCGGGCTGGCTCGGCAAACGAGCCAGCCCGTTTGCCGAGATATCGACGTCATCAATATTTTAACTTAATTTTATTTTGCGTTTATATGAATAAACGAGCTGGCGCGGATAGCGATCCGGGCTAGTTCGCACCTTTAACTAGGTCGCGGCTACTGCCTTTATGCCACGTAGTGAACTTCGCTTTGACGGCTATAGACTTAAGTGTCCGTCAACGGGTTAAGTAACTGTATGATTAAAATGATAATTCGAAAAAATACTTAGTTATTAATATAATTTGTTACGTTCTCATCAAAGAAAAAATTTAATAATAATAATAATAATAATAATAATAATAATAATAATAATAATAATAATAATAATAATAATAATAATAATAATAATAATAATAATAATAATGATAATAATAATAATAATAATAATAATAATAATAATAAAAATAATAATAAGATATTAAAATTAAGAAATACATAATTATATACCTACAATATATAATAATATAATAATCACCAGATATACTTAAGTATAACAAGATATCGATTTATACTCTTAGCTTTATATTTTAATCAAAAACTCATAAAAATTAAATAAAAAAAAAACGAAATCAAAGTTCCAACTTCTCAAAACAAAACTATTTCTATTCAAGTTTTTACATGAACGCATTCAAGTGTGACGATTGTAGTGTGACGATTGTAATTATTGTTATTCGTAATTATTTAACTATGATAAATATCAAAAATATGCGGTTTTGCCTCCTGTGCGTCTATGCTATTCTGCCCCAGAGCACAGTTTTTAGAAAGAATATAGTTTCATAGCTTGCTTACTAGGCTATGTTGATATCAAAAATGGTTTTCACTTGATGAAATAATGCTAATGACACCTATGTTTAACACTAAAGTCAAACATTGCTTAATCCTCAAAAGAAAGGTCTGGAAAAAAAATGATGTAAATATAATATTTTTTATTAAAATAAACATTATTATGCATAACTTCTCAGAAACTCAACAAGCACTCTTTTTGACATAAGCGAAATGAAGAAAATTGATTTACCGATACATGGTATGTTTTTTGTCATATCAGTTAACATTTTAAGGAAACATTTCCAGGGAAATTTTAAAAAACGGTTGTGCCTCCATATGCGGCTTTGCCCCCACTTCCCCTAAATAAGCACTTCCATCAGCGAATACTGTAAACTGAGTATAATAATGTTAAGCTCAGAACTACCAGTTGCACACTAAACCTACCTTTTAACCAGTTCCTATCTTTTATTCTCAGTTTTTTTATTCTCAAAAAACGTTGTTTCCGAGAAAACCATAAATCGCTGTTTAAACTATGTTATAAGAAACGTTCGAAGAAAACATCACAAGCATTTTTTTTTCTTTTTTCACTAAAGAATACAGACTTTGTTATCTTAATGATGTGAAAGGATTACGGTATCTAAAGAAGTTGGAATCTTATTCATTCCTTCTGACCATCATCTTTTCATGAATAACTCTTACAAAAAACCTAAATGGTATGCAATGCACCATATCGCTTTTAATTTGGATAAATAGTAACGTTCAATCAGTTCTTTTTTACAAGTTTTTTATAAAACAATAAAATGTTTTTTGTTCAATCTGAAAAAAAGGTTATGGTTTAGTTGACTTTTCATACACTTAAATCAGCAGCAGAAGCCAATAAGAATGAAAGTTATTTTGTTTGGATATTTCCTTTTTTAGACTGTTGACTGCAAGATCCTGAAAATATAAGAACAGTTCAGTAGAGCTATTTCCTTTTGTTTAGCCTAATAATTCAGCTTTAACAACAAAAGATAGTAACTGGGTTGGAGCATGGTGGATTGGTTATTTAGTAGGAGCTGGCATCCTTCTAATCCCTGTTATTCCCATGTTAGGATTTCCTAACAACTTTTCTGACTCAGAAGAAATTCGCAAAAAGAAAAATGAATTGGAAGATACAACAGAAGAAGATTCAGGACTGCATCATGATTTGAAATCAGTTTGGCCATCAATCAAACATCTGCTTAAGAATAAGTCTTTCATTTTTATGACTTTAGCTACATCATGTGAAAGTTTAGCTACAGGAGGGTTTGCAACATTTTTTTCCAAATTTCTTGAAACTCAATTTCATTTAACATCTTCAGAATCAGCTTTGTATACTGGCATAATTATCATTCCAGGTATTTACTCAATGAATTATATATATCTCTTTTTTTCGATAATAGTGTGTGCAAATAACATTAGTATGTGTCATGATTGTATGGTATATGCCATGATTGTATGCTATAATGCTGATAGTATATAATTCCTGGAGAAGTCCGCATATTACATATACTTGAATTTATAACTTTTTTTCTTCTTGTGTTTGGTAGGAGCTGTTGGTGGAATTATTCTCGGAGGATATCTTAGCAAACGTTTAAGTTGGAGTTGCCAATCAACAATTAAAAACTCCGCTATTATTGCATTTATTGCCACAGCACTTGTTGTAACTACTTTTATTGGTTGTGGGGGGCGTGAAGTGGTAGGTGGAACAATTCCATATTATAACAGGTAAATACATTTTAATAATTTTTGTTAATAAAAGTTCAGGTTTTATTTAACTATTTAACTATTTTTACTTAACATATTGAAAAAAGTGTAAACAATATGTAGAAAAATTTTCTTCTTTGTAATTTAGTGAGCCTTTAGTTTCATTGGTAAGCGACTGCAATGTGAATTGTGACTGCAATACCCGTTATTATAAGCCTGTTTGTTCATTAGAAGATCAGCAAACATTTTATTCGCCATGCCATGCTGGTTGCTCCAGGTCTTCGTTTGTAGATGGAGTACGTCTTTTAAATAAAGTTATTTTCCTTAAAAGTAAATAACAACTACTAAACTTTGCAGCAAAATTATTACTTATTTTGCTCTTAATTGTTTCTTAATCTTAACATTTAGATCTACTACAACTGTACCTGTTTACCACCAAATGTGAAAAAGGTTGTAGAAGGCAGATGTACTCCGTCTTGTAAACTATTTCCCCTGTTTGCTGTCTGCGCATTTTTACTTATGCTCTTTACATTCATGAATAATGTCCCGGTATTAAATGCTACGTTTAGGTGATTACTTCTTTTGTACATACATTTTAATTTTTTTTTTTTTTAAGAACTAAACAATATTTTCGAAAAAATTATTTTCTATCAACCGGTGCCGGTACTGTAGCTTAACATTAACGCGTAGAAGCGGGGCCAATGCGCCAAAATTGTAGACATGTATGCTAAAGAGAATAGCTGAAACCCACAAGACACCAAGTTGTGATACGCTTTTTTTTAAACTATTATTTTTTTAAAAAAAAAATTATGGGTTTGTTTTATTGAAAATAAGTAAATAAATTAGCAATAAAACACCACTATAAGATGAATTTAAAATAAAACATTTTTTTTTTTTAAATCAGCAAAACATTTATTAAAATGTAACTTCTATCTATACTTTTCAAAAATTGAAAATAAAAAAATAAATCACAATAAATATGTTTACAATTTTAAAAAGTTTTTACTTTTTCTACTTACCTGCTTTTTATTTCTGCAAAATTTAAAGGATTGAAAAAAATTAACTTGAAACACAGCAATAAAAACGACTTGAACTAAACCGAAACTTATTTCGCCGATAATTAACAATTGAGAAACAAGCAGGCGGGATAAAAGATGTCGCAAAACGTTCCCAAAATTGTAAAAGAGTTTAGATTAGACACAGAATAAGTAGCGCAGCAAAAGATACAAGCGCAAAAAAATAAATTTTATTTACAAAAACGTTTGAAACAATTTTAATTGGCACTGCTACCACGCACAGTGACCCATGTTAATCTAAAAACGGCAAAAAGTCCAATTAAAAAAAAGTGAAAGTTTTATCGTTTTTAAGATTTAAAATGTTAAAAATAAACTACTTTTTGACCTAAAATCAACTTAAAAAATTCCCTGAATAATTTTTATTTGTAATCTTCAAGGGGCATAAATGTAAAAATGTATATTTATCGCCATAAAATTACAAGGCATGTTTATCTGGGAAACAATCTTATTTTCTACTTCCTTACAAAAATTTACTATTATTTTTGTTAAAATACTGAGTGCTAGATACTAGAAATTAATTTGCTTATTTTTCTTTAGATTTAGAAAACAAGCTCTTTTAAATTTTTCTTTTAAAAATTTAATTTGGGTTTAGCTAAAACCTCACAAAAAACAAAAATTTTAATTTAATTTTTCTTAAACTTTTTAGTTCTTCAAACTTCAAACTCAATATAGATAGTACAATTTTAAACATAAATACCAGCCTTAAAAAAAAGCTCCGATTTGTTCCACGTTCATTTTTAGTGAAACAAAACCACTAACTTATAACCAAATAAACCCTGTAGAATTTACTGCAGCCTCCTACTCCCTAAAGAGATATTTTAAATAGATTTATGAATAGTTTTGTCAAATGCAACACCCGCTCTTCCCTTTCGATTTAAAATCAGTTTTTGGACGTTTTTGTAATAAAACGCAGTCTAATATTTACATTTTATTTTGAAAATTAAAGAATATTTTCTTTAATTTTCAAAATAAAAGTCACAGTTAAAATAAAAATCTAACAGTGGAGAAGTACTGGGTTTGTTAGTAATTTAAACTTATGAAAAGATTTTAACATTCAACTTCGTTTATTTTTGTATTATGAAATCTATTTCTTTTGCGAGTTAAAAGACCCATAATGCGCGCGTTTAGCAATCTCGCGACCGTTTGTGTATAAACATAATAATGGTATATTTTGGGTTAAGGAAGCAAAATTTTTTACTAAAATTAGTATTTATAATTTTTAAAGTCCCCAAGCGCGTTTTAACTCGTGCATGTGCGTTATACGGCTAATTAGTGCTTGTGAAAATATCTTTGAGCTCCGAATTTGAATTCCTGTCTAATGTACATGTATTTAATAGTTAGGGAATATTTGCCGCTTTTAACTTAATCTGGGTCCCTGTGTAACGCTTGTCAACATGTATATATATATATATATATATATATATATATATATATATATATATATATATATATATATATATATATATATATATATATACTTTTTTTTTTTTTTTTTTGCATAATGACTGATTTGTGTTAGAAAGTTTAACCAAATTTAGTAATATAAAAGAATATTAATAAATATAATAAGTTTCTATTTAGAGTTGTGCCAGCAGGTCTAGGATCTTTTGCTATGGGCTTTCAACAAGTTTTTGTGCGTTTCCTTGGGTTTATTCCTGCTCCTACCATATTCGGTAAACTAATAGATTTAAGTTGCAAGCTATGGGATAAAGACGAATGCACCGGTGAATCTAGAAATTGCCTTGAGTATGATAATGCCGATTTCAGGTACCAATATTGAGCTTTTAAGTTTATTTGACAATATTACAGAGGTTTTGTTTTGTTCCATTATAACTGTTTCTTTTTTTTCTGAACACGGCAATTTCAATCGTTCGTTAAAAATTGCATTTACACTTTTTCTTCGTAAATTCTCTTTATGGTATTTTTTTTACTGACCAAAACCACATTTATTTGTTTTTCAGGTTCTACTTGTTCCTTCTTGGAGTGATCACTAAATTTCTTGCGTTTCTATTTTTGTTATTGGCATACAAGTTTTACAGATTACCAATTAAGAAAACCAATCCGCAGTTAAAAAATGCTATCGCTGTTATACACAGCGAATAGTTTTTTTTTCGTTTGATTCACAAAAACCGTGAGTTAACTTCAGCGTTGTGCGGCGTCATCGCGTGCTGTTTTTAAAATATTTAGACATTTAATTTTGTATAACTTTTTTTAATCATATTTCTTAAGCCTAATGCACACATTTTAAGTTTGAAATATTGTCAATAAAAATTTCGGATTATTGCTGTGAATATTAGTAACTAAAGAATAATATTAATAATCTTTTTTAAACTACAAATCGTTTTTTTTTTTTCCTTTTTTTCAAGCATCTTTTGGTATTGTCTGGTGTAAGTAATGGTATTTATACGTATTGTTTTCGACAGGTTCTCAAGATTTAAGGAGACTGATTTATTAGACGGGATTAAAGATCATGTTCGCCTATCAATAAGTTAAACAATAAGTTTTTCATAAGCTCACATGATATTTATGCCGTCTAAGTTGGTTCACTTAAGAACTGTCGGAAACATTCTTATCATCTATATAATTTATCTAAAAATGCTTCTATTATTCCAATAATCTATAAAGGTATTTAAAGAATATCAACATTAATCTACTTTTATAGAGAACATTACGTGTGTGAAATTCAATCGATCACTATTCAAAACCTTTGTTTTAGAAATTTCAAAGACATTAGTTCACTGAGAGCTCAAGCGTTCTCTTTAGCTCGTTGTAGTTCGCAAGTTATTGTCTAGTTGTTAATTGCTATAAAATTCATTTACGTATTAAATCATTACCAAAATTACATTGCTAAAAAAACAATTCTATAGCCGTAGAAACGAGAGAGGCCGGAAAGACACAAATTTACCGAGTATAAAAAAATATTGAAATATTTTTTATACTCGGTATTAAATATTCTATAGCATAAATATTGCAGAACGCGGGTCAGATTTTTACCTCGCTCTCATTTTTTCATTGTACTCATACAGATAACCTGTCTGTTTATCATTCCTATATGTAATGCATAATTATATGACGCAAGTAAAGAATGAGCAAAATATGTTGCAGCGTACAATTAATAGTGACCTAAAGACAATGATATATATTAACTAGATATCTAACTCGCGTTTCCGCAGTTAGGCAAATTTTCTGCCAGCCTGAAATGACGCAATGATAAATCAAAGCAAAACAAAAATGAAGTATTGTCAGTTTAAATAAAACGGCTACCGGCATTAAAGGCTTTAAAAACTTGCTTCACTTTTTCTTACGGAATTTTTGTAAAGTTAGACATCTAGTTAATATATATGACTGCCTAAAGATTACAAACCCTAAGATCAAGTGTGGTATCGTAACAGACATATAATATTCGTAGTATATTAAGTAATAATATAAGTCAATATGAAGAGCTGATGGCACTAACTTTGTTTTGTGCCTTCTACTGTGGAGTTATTATAAGTTTTACTGATTTTTCGGAGATTTATATTTATATTAATTACGTTCTAATTGTTGTTTTCTTGCAGGTCAATTTTTTTTATTTAACAGCCTAGATTTCTCAACGCATATACGTTGGGATGGTTCTTAAAATCAATAAAATTCAATAAAAGAGGCTTCGAACATCCCACATTCAAAACAGCTTTTTGGGTGAAGGAATAAAAAAAGAGAGAGAAAAAATGAACCAAGTTCAAACTTTCTATTCAAACTAATAATAATTAACTTTTACTTTTCAAACTAATAATAACTAACATGTAACGAATTAGTTTTAAACTGTACTTGTAAATTGTAGCGAATTACTTTCAAACTGTACACGAAATGGTAACGAATTACTTTTCAAAAGTTAAGTAACCCTTACCGTGCCGCTAATTTTCATGAACCTCTGATGCTTTCAACAAATTTAGCTTTTCATTAAAAAAGAGCTAACGAGTTTTTGGCGTTCCTTATACAAAGCGTTGTTTATTTTTCGATAAACTGTTTTCGCTAAGCGAGCCGTTGTTCACAAGCAAAATTTATTTTTTTTTAAATTTGAGTGTCAACCACTTAATGGAGTCCTAACTTTTTATGCGTTTATAATGAGTGATGAATCCATCAATTAAATGACAAAAATAAATTTATATTTTAAAAAGAATTTTGAAATTCTTTTTAATTTGGCCAATGACCAGTTCACAAATAATCTAAGGGTCGAAAAAAATTGTACGGGATTCAGTCCAACATTATTTAGATTAATGTGACTAAACAAACTATTAATATAGGATTTAAAAAGCAATAAAATCTGCCAATAGAAATTTTTTTTGTCGAGATAATAAATTGGTCTTTCCATGGACCTATAAGAGATGGACGTGCAACCTATTGTTTTTTTTGCGAACCATGCTCGTTGTGCATTGTTACAAATCTTTTGTTTTAAACAATAGAAATTAAATTATATTAAAGGCTGTCGGATTCATCGAAAGTTTTTGGTCTCGTCTAACCAGTCACATCAATTTCCTTTTAGTAATTCAAGATAACAGCAATAGAATCATGTTTTAAGCTCAATTATATATAGCTAGATACTCTTAATACTTTTAGAAATAACGCTGACGATAATATAGAAATTGAGATCATTTACTTAACTACTTTGGCACATGTATAACTAGAGATATAGTAAATAATACAAAATATCAACTAGTTTTGTAGCTACCTAGAGCATATTGGTTATATGTTCAGGGAACTACTCCATCTACTATATTGCTGTAGTCTTCTAGTTTAGGAATATTATAGAACTTTCTATTTTTATGTTTAACAAGAGAAATATATACAGTGAAGGATAAATAACTTATACATAAAATAAATGAAAATACAATAAAGAAAAAAATAATTTGTCACAGTTTTAAAGAATTTAGCAAAACCAATTTATGGCAAACCGCAAGAATAACTAAGTATTTAATTTTAACATAACATGATTTATCAGCTATATATAAACTATATTTTATTTGACAAAAACAAATGGGTTATTATGTGCCTTTTATGACAAATGAAATAATATATGAAATATGAAAAACGAAAACATGAAATATCTGGCTGCATTTTGCAAGATAATTATATATTTGAATAACTTTTTAAAAGGTTTTGCATTATCAAATGAACTATAAAAAAGCCCATTAGAAAATACACCTACTAAAAAAATAATGCATAGTGGAATATATATTATGGAGCTTATAGAGTAGTCGAGGCAAAAAATGGCGACATATCGGAAAAAATACTCAAAATATACACAAAATTAAGCCTGGTGAATGAAGGTCCAAGGAGTTAAATGAAACCAGATCTTGACTAAAAATTTTATTTAAGCTTTTTTATATTTCGCTATACTTTTTTTAGTCATTTTAAAATTATCCTTACAAGTCTATTTTATTATTGACGAAACTTTGTTTACACGAAAAAAGTTCCCAAATTTACAAATATTCATCTTGAAAAAATGATGAAAATCTGTTCGTGCCGACAACTAATTTCCTTTACCTTGGTGTAATTTGTTTAGTAATTTGTCAACGCGTGAAGTAGTTATTTTATTCTGAACAGTCTTATTAAACAAATGCTATAAAAGTTTAAACTAATACCACATAATCAGAGTTTCTGTTTTAAAACTGTGGGCAGCCATTTTGATTTTTTGTTGACGGGTGAAAATTTAGAGTTTGTCGGAAACTCGCATGGCTGGCTGATTTCTGCGGCCTCTTTGATGTAAAACAATAGGTTGCACGTCCATCTCTTATAGGTCCATGGTCTTTCTTAAGTTTGGTTTCCAATAGTTGTAGAAATGTTGTACAAAAATCGTGCAACGTTCGTTTGATTAGTTGTGCGGTAAATTGTTGTGCAACGCAATGTTTCCATTAGATTGAATTAGTGCAAAAATCTTTCAAAAAAACAGTGTAAACAAACAAAAAATGGCCGTCATAAAAAAAAAATATCACTCTAAATTATCGACTTTTTGTTACACTTTTAATTTTAAGACGCCAAAAAAGCGTAAAGAAAAGAAAGCATATGTTTTGGGTCAGAGAACTATTTAAAAAACTCGTTAAGCAAGGTGCGTTCAGTTCTTTGATGCAAAAAATGATGCTATTTGATAGGGAATTTTTTTTTATCGATACTTAAGAATGTCTCCTGGCAGACTTGAACACCTTTTGTCATTAATCGGGTTTTCAAATTTGTCTTAATGTATTCAATGTGTTAAAATGAGGCGGTTGTACTACTGAGCAAATGGGGATTGGAGTTTATAAATTGTATGATTCACAGTCAGATGGGAAAAATATTGTCAAGTTCATAAAGAAAGCAATTAGTGTGTCAGTAAAGGTTAAAATAATTCCTCACAATGGCGATATTTTGTAAACTTTATTGTTGTACAACAGTTATTGTGTGGTTTCCATTAAAAAAATAAGCTGCGCTTTTTGTACAAAAAACAAAAAACTGTTGCAGAAATAGATTTTTTTCAAAACTCACAACCGCAGTTTTACAACATAAAATTTGTTGTACAACTAACGTTAAGTTGTGCAACTTACACTAGAAAATGTTTCCATTAAGCTAGGGATTCTCGAAACGTTTCGGGAAAAATCAATCGAGAAAATTGTTACGTTACGATACGAGAGGTTTCGATCAGTTACGAGAGCGATTTCGAAAAATCAACTAATTTCTCGTAACATTTCGTTACGTTACGGGAAATTCCCGGTTGTTACGAGAATCATTACGAGAATGGTTTCGAGTTTCCCGAAACTTATTTTTCCCAAATTTTCATTGTCTCATTACGAGAATTATTTGTGTTTCGGGATATTTCGGGTTATTTCGAGTTATTTCGAGTTCCAGAAATGATTTGCAAAAAATTTGATTAACCAGTTAATCAGTTGAAGTACGCATTTTTAGGACATTTGACGAGCGCGACAGCTGAATTTCGATACATATCGAGAAAATAAAAAAAATTATAATAAAAAATGTTTCAATGGTCATAATTTGCTTTGAGATGGTTTGCTTTTGCAATGTGACGTAGTTTGAAGAAGCGATGAAGTTAAAGAAATAGTCAAATCGCGAAACGTCATAGATTGTTCGGGATCGAACTCACGACTTTCTAATAACGGGACACATACCTCAGACCGCTCGACCATTGAAACAGTGTAATAAAATTTTAAAAAATTACATTATTTAAATTATACATAGTACATTTACTTTTTAAAAAATTAACAAAAAACTGATGAATATAAATACGTTAAGAGATGAATATAAATACGTTAAAATACGTTAGCTTTTCTACTTTAATGTAATTTAATACACTACAATAGTTATTGTAATAGTTTTCATCAAAACAATACAATTTTTATTGTAATTTTATTTCATTAAAACAATACAATAGTTCTCGAATTTTATTGCATTGTTAGAAGAAAAACAATACAATACTTATTGTAATTGTTTTTCATCACAACAATACAATACCAAAGTAAAATTTTGTTATTGTTTCTGTAATATTACAATACAAAATTATTGTTTTGTAATGTGTAATTGTATTTAATTTTTACAATTACAATTACAATAGTCCTAACCTTAGTCTTGATAAGTAATATAATAAAAGACTTTAAATTGATATTTTCAACCTTTAATTGTGTTTTTTAAAAAAAGAAAACAAAAATCAACTGTAGCGCTCGTCAAATGTCCTAAAAATGTGTACTTCAACTGATTTACTGGTTAATCAAATTTTTTGCAAATCATTTCTGGAACTCGAAATAACTCGAAATATCCCGAAATATCCCGAAACACAAATAATTCTCGTAATGAGACAATGAAAATTTGGGAAAAATGAGTTTCGGGAAACTCGAAACCATTCTCGTAATGATTCTCGTAACAACCGGGACCCGATCGAAATAAATTTCCCGAAAGTTTAAATACTTTACTCTCGTAACTCAAACACATTTCGAGAAGAGTTCCGTTACGAGTCTCGTTTCGTAACGTATCGAAACAAAAATAGTTTCGAGAATTCCATGCTTAGTTTCCATTATAAAACAAAGTTGTTGTGCAACAGTTGTACGACATTCATACAACTATTGGAAACCAAGCTTAACTAGATAGAGTAAAACACCGTAGAATGAAATAGGGCAATTTTTATTCTTTGCTCTTAACTACTGAATAAACTTTTTGCAAATATTTTTTGATCATGATGTAGAGATTTTTTTTCTGAATAAGATGATATCAAATTTTAGTTTAAAATTTTAGTTTTATAAAAAAACTGTTTTTATAAATTGTTAATTTTTGAATGCGTAATGATAATTTTTTTCTTTTTTTTTTTTTTTTTGAAAAATGGACATAAAACTCTCGGAAATTAAATTTGATATCATTGAACTTTATTAAATATACTGGTAAAACTTTTTACAATGGTAAAGAATCTTTTTTTAAAATAAATTTGCTATTTAGGGAAAAGTTACGAGTTAAAAATGGAAACGGAGAATTGTTGAGCTGAATGAAATACCCTAATTGCTCACTTGTTAAATACGGCTTTTATTAAATCTCAAGTGACCAACCAATCTCTATAAATTGTCTTGCATAAATTTGAAATCGATTATTGTTTAATCTATTTCTGATATAAAATATGCCTCGAAACAACTTTCTCTTAAAGAAAAAAAGAAAAACCACACACCGAAGAACAAGTTGCGCTTCTAAAGTACAAAGTACTTTGGTCAAAGTACAAAGCGGTGAGTTTTTACTCAACAAAACTGCTCATTCATTCAGCGTAACAGTAGCAACTCTTCACAGGCGTGTCCACGTTATAGTTTAAACAATTGGGACTGGTTCCAGCACGAGATTGTTGCAACAACTTGAATCAATTCAGGTAGATGCGCTCATCAAATTCCGATCCGATTGGTGCTTTGGTAGAACTTAGAATGACGTCATCACACTAGTTACCGACCATTTACAACACCAAGATCAATCTCATTTATTTTCTAATGGTACACCAGGGAGAGATTGGAAAAAGTTTTTCAGAGGCACTTCATGTCATTTGTGAAGTTTTGAAGAAATTGGCTTCTCTGGTGATCAAGGCAAGCGACACATAGTTTTGCTGGCGTGGTGCAAAACGACCATTGAAATTGGTTGGCAACAATAAAAAAATCCACTTTAAAGTTGGAAAGTGCATCAATGCTGCTGGTAATCGTCTTGCTCCATACATTATTTTTAAATAAAAAAAAAAAAAAATCTATACAGAGATTGGTGCTTAAGTGGTCTAGACGATTCCATCCGGATTGATGGAAGATAAGAAATTCGTGAAGTAGCTCACTGGCGTGTATGTTCCTGCCATTAAAAAATTCAGGTAGTTAGTTTAATCTTTACTTAAATCAATTAATTATTTAATTAAACAAATCTAATTCTAGTTATCCAACTGTAGGCATTCATATTTTAGTCGTAGATGGACATGTGACACATGTCACCTATCAGGTCGTACTTATTTGCATCTAAAACAATACCTTGTTAATTTGCTTAGCAGCTCATTTGTCACATTTTCTGCAGCCACGAGATGTCGATGTTTATTGTTAAAGAATAAAAAAGTTTTATTTGGTTGTTTTTTTAATTGTTATTATTGGTTATTTTTTAAATTGGTAGTATTGATTGTTTTTTGTTTTTTGTTTAGTTAAGTGTTGTTTAAACTACCCACAGATTTGAGTATTTCATTCTCCGCGAATGTGAGGCTAGAATGAAATACGCAAATCTACGAATGAATGTACGACTGTGAGGTTAGAATGAAATACGCAAATATATGCAAAACTTATTTTTTCAATTAAGTAAAGTTTCTTAAAAAACTAAAAACTTTTTCTATTTGATTTGTATATATTTAAATACAGCTCAAAGTTCTCTACAACTTTAAAAAAAAATAAATAAATAAATTTTAAAAACCTTTTTCCCGTAAAAAAAAATTAAATGCTTAATTATTTCATTTGACCATATTTTACTCTATACAGTTGACTCTCGAGATATACTTGATATGTTAAACTTTTGTGTATCTCGAAATTTTTTCCCGGTCTCTTGGACATTACGAACTCTTTTGGTTAATGATATATTATACTTCGATTCGAAAAGTGAAGCCGTGGAAGTCATTTCTAATTCGGGCAAAAAGCTTATCTCCCTATATGACATTTTAAAAGTTAACATTAATATAGTGAATTCATGAGCTGCGTATGGTTGTTCTAAAAGATAAATGAAAGGAAGTGACATTTTTTCAAAGATCTCCAGTTCTTAACTAAGAACTTTGCAAAAAGTGGACAACTGCAATAAAACGTGAGAAGTTTACTACATTAAAGCACTCGGTTCTTTGCAGCAATTATTTTTATATTTTTTGCAGCAATTATATTTATATTTAAGTCATTATTAAAACGAGTTTTCGAAGTATCTTTAATTTATTGAGAAGTTTAGATGCTCTCAACATTCATTTTTACTTTTATTTTGCACGTCAGATATAGCTCTTGCCCTTATTACAAATGGCGGATTAAATTTGTAAACAAAAAAAGCGGAAAAAAAGCTTTTCGTCCAATAAAATCCCGCAAGTTAGACATCTAGTATATATAATATATCATTGCTTTTGGCCCAAACGAGTTCGCAATGTCCAAGAGACCGGAAGCTCATGGATCTAAGCATAACACCAAGTCTTAAAGCTCATTATCGTCGAAAAATTGTGTGACTGTATCAAGACTGTCGACAAAATCGAAACCCTGCCGAAAATTTATTTACTTTATGCAATCACAGATCTTATTTTTTCTTAGAATGCTGCGTCAAAAGAAGCTGATAATGATGATCCTTTCAAATCTTTCACAAGTGAGCGAGAGTCAGTGAGCGAGACCGCTTGCGAGAATTAGATCCTAGTGACGTTAGAGAAGAGCTCTCAACAGAAACTTTAATTGGTTTTAGATTGCGATGTAGTAAAATCTGTTCATCAGCTCTGATCCTGAAATCGTAGCACGGATTTTAGACCTTAATCTTATAAATGATAATGAAATTGAGGACAAAGTTAGCGAAGACATTACCACGTTAAAGCCTTACCATGTCCATGAGGGAATTTCCCTTACTTTTTTATATCCTTCCACAGTATCTCAAGCTTTTCCCCTTGTCCGTTGAGAGTTCGAGATATCAAGAGTCAACTATACTTACATCATAAGTTATAAATATATTTAAAAAGATAGAAAACAAATCCAAGCGCAATGTTTTATTCAGTGTATACCTTTGTGTAGCGTACAAAAACCTTTTTGGTCCCATTCAAAAATCTTACACCTATTTTACATTTCAAAGTATCCTAGGGAGCAGGATAAACTTTGCTTACCAAAATTTTGGGCTTATTCTCTTTTTAGCTTGTGCAAAAAGAATTTACTGGAAGAGACTGAAACTAGTTTTTTTACCAATGTTTTGACAAAATGTCTTTCCGCGTTGTAACCTAAAAAATACCCAAAGAGAAAAAGGTGAAAAAAAAGTGCATGGGTCGATTATTATTCACTAAGCAAATGAACTTTACTAACCTTAAACAACAATCTTTTTACTTAATAACCAATAGACTTTCAAGACTTATCATTTTTGAGTATGCTTCAGTGAAGGTTCTCAGATTTAGCGGCATTTCATTCTTTAAACAAGGCTATAAATAAAGTCGTTGTTTCAGTCGAGATTTATGTGTATGTTACTTCAATATATACAAATAACCGAAGTAATTTTACTTGCTAAAAATCTTTACAAATAGATACCAATATTTACGCAACTATTTTTTTTTTTTTTTGGACTATTTCTTTCTCCTCCTCGGGTTAAGTAAACTTTCAAAAATCTAATTAATTGCTAAATGGTTTCAAATGATATGTTGTAGTTACGCCTGACTGGGTTTCAATAGAAGTTAATTGAAACGCTATATTTAGCTACTGGTGGAAACGACAGCTAAGTTTAATTAAAGAACTTTTCAAACTTTTGAACTGAAAAAAGTTTGTTACATTTTTGCGTACTGATATTCAATGAGCTTTGATAGTTTATTGCGTTTCGGAAACACAGGTTAATAGAGGGCTGCTTCAAAGGCTTAGCAAATCAACCATTGTAGCTTTTCGCCTGTTTGCAGAAAGATTTACGTAAATTTAAATTGACAGAAAATAGAAGGAAAGAGAAAGATTTTTTACCCAGAGTTTTTTACGCTGGAATTATTTGCATATTATTTTTATAATGGTAGGTGATGATGTGGTTTTTAAGTTACAATAGATATTTCGAGAGAACATGTTTAGACGAAGAAGCTTGGTTGCAGAAGTTCTGCTTATTGTTTTAACAGTGTGCGCGTTGATAAGCGCAAAAAACAACGTAAACCACAGAGCAAAACGCAAACGAAACGTTATACTTTACACGCTAACTAACACAACTGAAAATGGATGGATACCAAATAAAGATAAAAGAAATTATTCTAAAAACATTAATATTTTTGACAAAGTCAATATTAAGACAATAGAGCCTAAAAATTTTACGACGATACAAGGTGACAAAAGTTTACATGAAGGAAGCCACAAGCAAGTAAACAAGTTGAAAATTCCCGGCAGTAAATCTAGTGCTTTGAAAAATATTACTTATAGAAACTTTACCTATAAAAATCAATTTTACAATGATAAACTAACAAAAACTAAAAAGCTAAAAGAGGAATTGAAAAACTCTGGAATTAAAATATTTTACAGGCAGAATCAAGTCGCAAATTTTGCTAATGCAACCAAAACTAAAATCGATAACTATTTAAACAACCGTGGTAAGAGAAAAGCAGATCCCCAGTATTATTTTGCCAGAGAACCGATGTTATCTACTGAGCCGATTGATTTACGTTCGATGCTTCATAGTCAAGATATTCCTATTCAAAACTCTGAAATGCTGTCAGAGAATCCTGCACAACGCAGTAGATTTTCTTCACCTCAAATGCAAGTGTTAGAAAGAAAAAGTTTAAGAGACAGACTTTTAGAAGTACTAAATCGACGAATTCAGGGAGGTACTAACATGCATTATCACCCAAACTTATTGCAAGAAACTTCTGCGTTGATTGAAAAAAACGATGTTCCGATTAATCAAGGAGCTCCAGAGAGAACTATTGAACCTCACAACCAAATAGAAACACCCTACGAACATTTTGATAACAGACTGTTTCAGAAAAAGGAGATATCGCCGAGACCATTGCCCTTCATAAATCCAACATCTTTTACTAATTCAAGGCCGCTACAAGATGACATGGAATTTGGATTAATGCACGATCGATTTTACCATGGCGATAGAGTCCATACTCCTGTTAATAAGTTCTTTCCAGATTTCGGAGTCAATAATTTCTCACCGTTATTAAATAGACAACTATTGGGCGATTCTCCTCGTCTTGAGAACCCAAATTTGCGAGAACAGCTTCCCATTCCACGCGAAGCAATGCCGTTAACAAGAAGTCCAGTTTTTATGCCTCACGAAGACAGAGATTTTATAAATGATGACCCTGGCGTTTCTTTACTTTCAAATAATATTGGAAATCTCGGAGACGAAGTTATGCCTTATGGATCGTTAGGAGAGTCCAAACCTCAGACTTTTATCGGAATGCCTCGAATGCATTCTGATGAAGGTGAAAGTCAAATTTATGGACAGACTGCAAACCAGGTAAATTTTTACCATTAAAAGAAATCTCTTTGCAATATTTAGAAATTAAACTGATTTAACTATATCACTTTAATTTCGTTTTTATAAGGTTAGCTTTTAAGCTACAGAAGATGTTATAAACAAAGTTGAAGTACTTTGCCTAAAACTAATATTCTTAATAAGAGAAACTCAGCGTTCTTCATACATTTTCAACCTAAAATCGCCCAACTTTTTTTGATGTAAGCTATACAGATGATTATATGCAGATTTCAATTCTACGGTCGTTGTTAGAAAATCTCATCTTGATCATTTTCTTTTTTTCCTTTTTTTTTCTTTGGTCGTTTTTGTTTTTGTTCTTTTAGAACTTGGAGTCTATCGCGAAATTACACAAATTTTTATAAAAAATTGCTTCGTATTTTTGCATTGTTCGCATACAGCTGTTTAAACCCTTCCGACTTACTAGTGTGACAATTTTTAACTTAAATATCTTCCGATTCGAAGTATCAGGTTGCAACTAAGTTAAAATTACGATCTTAATGAAGTTGAAGAAGCTCTTTTTTTTAGAATCGGGTAGTGTTTTTGGAAGTTCCGGAGATTTAAATCAGGTTTTTGGAAACCTGATTTAAAATTCCGGATGGAAAATATTTATCTCTTTATAAGAAAGGAAAAGGGTAACGCGGGGCAAATTAGACAATGTATGGATAATTAATGAGCTCTAAAATAATATTTCAGCAAAACTAGTGAGCGACACGATAAAATAATGCTGTTAGTGAATAACAGTTATGATAAGTCTAATAGTGATAATAAGTGTTTTATAGAACCTAAAATACGATTTGGTAGCAAAAGTAAAAAACCTTGTTTTCTTTCTAATCTTTAACGCGAGCAGAAAACTTCAACTCGGCTTCAACTCGGTTAATATTTCAACTCGGCTGCAAATATACAAGTTTTACAAGTTATAAAAGTCATTATGAAAGAAGTTGTTTTTAAAGTGCCTCGCGTTGTTTGTCTCATTTTCAACCATCTACACAACATGAACAGATTATTTCTTGCGACTAAAATTCTCTCGTTCCAAAGTTAATTGAATGATATAAATAGTATTTCGCAGGGAGAATTGGATTGGTTTTACGTAATGCACTAACTTCTTGCAATATCTGAATTAAAGCTTGAAATGAGGGCACCAAATCAATACAGATCAACTAGGGAAAAGTATCTTTCTTACAAAAACTCATAAGTAGTTTTTCAGCACCGTGAACCATACTGATTGTTAAATTTCCACAATAAAAACCATACGCAAATTCGTCTCAAATCACATTGAACTCAAAAAAAGTTTTTTGAGTTCAATGTGATTTGAGACGATACAAACATTCCTTTCGAAAATTCTTTTAGAATAATAGTAACAAAAACAACTCCACACAAATATTAACTTCGTTAAGGTAGTCAAAACCCTTAAAAAAGGAGATAAAACTTCAAGCATTAAAGTGCAGTAAAATTTTCAATTTGGTAAAATCAGAAGTTTTTTTCGAGAATTCATTTTACCGGGTTTTTCAAGAAAAAGAGTATGGTAACCAGCTTCGAGTTTATCTTATTTCTATCTTTTTTTTTTTTTTTTTACAATGTTAAGTTTATAAACAAGTATAATGGCACACGCGCACGTGTATCTTTGCTGCTTTTCTAACTTGAGGCTCAGTAATAAATTATTTTCATTTGACTATCACGGCTGTATTCTTTTCTTATCTAATGTTTCTTAATATCAAAAAGTAAATTTAATTTTTTTTTTTTAAATTAAGGAATCAGCAAGTGATGATTTAGAAGAAATAGTGCCACAAAGTCTTCATGGTCGACACCATGGACGACATGCAAAAAAGACATGGGTGACTGACGTAAATGTGTTCAGCAAAAAAAAGAAAGGCGATGAATTGGACCAATTCTTTCAAGAGGATGATGACCCTATGGATGAGTATGGTAGGTTTTTTAATCTGTGCTGCTAATAATAGAAAATAATTAAAGTCTATGCATATTGGTATATAATAGTGTATTGACAATTATGCGTTATATTTAGTTAATATACAAATGTTTACATACACATGCTAAAATAATTTAGTACAAAAAAAAAAAAAGAAGCATAGTAGGTGGAAAGAGAAAAACAAGTGCATTTATTTTTACTGTATAGACTGGTTTGTGTAATTATTAGAATATTTAAAAGCCTTTTATAAAATATTTCATGATACATAATTCTTAATTTGTTAAGATTGTTTTCTGTTTAGTATGTGCATGTGTTTAACAGTTTCAGATAACATTTTATCCATAGATCCATGTGACATAAAGCCTTGCCATAATGGCGGCATTTGTAAGGTAAATGGTAACATCAATATGGATTATAACTGTATCTGTCCTCGTACATTCAAAGGAGTAAATTGTGAAAGTAAGTGTTGAATCATAACACCAAAATAAACAGTTTTGCTCATTACTAAACTTAGTTTTTATCATCATCATCAGCGTTGTCATCATCATCATTATCATCATCATCATCATCATCATCATCATCATCATCATCATCATCATCATCATCATCATCATCATCAGCAGCAGCAGCAGCAGCAGCAGCAGCATCACCATCATCATCATCATCATCATCATCATCATCATCATCATCATCATCATCATCATCATCATCATCGTCATCATCATCATCATCATCATCATCATCATCTTCATCATCATTATTATTATTATTATTATTATTATTATTATTATTATTATTATTATTATTATTATTATTATTATTATTATTATTATTATTATTATTATTATTACTATTATTACTGTCATTATTTTCATTATTCTTATTATAAAATTAAAAAATAAATTGTAAATGAGCAATTCTGTTGATTGATGGAGTGTTTTGTTTTGTTATACCCAATCATTGTTGTACTTTTTGATACAAATAGACATAACATAAAAGACTTTTCATAGTACACTGTGCATTACAAACTTTCTGTTTAACATCTAATGTTACAATCAGGTGACATAACAGAGGCTTTTAGATCAAAATTGATTTTTTTGATTTATCAGAGATACTATAATGACATATACATCAACATAAGTATGACATAGCATGAAATGATGAATAAAAGTTATTGAATTCAATTTAAAAATGCAATTTAAGAACTTTTCGTTATTCATTCCTTTAAAGTGAATATCACTATTGTCACTCATCATTTTTAAACAAAATCAGACGAGGTTTTTTTTTCCTTTTTTTGTTTTTTGTGAACTTTTTTCGTGTTTTTCTAAAAAGACATGCTCGTTTATTGGATTTGTAAAAGTAATGATTTCTGTGCTCACTTTGAAGCTAGTTATATTAAATTTTTAAAAATTTACCCTTATACGGTTAATAATGAGTATCACTTATTTTTTAAACCTAAAGCTTCTTTTTGAACATTTTACTTTGGGACATAATTTGTAAACAAATCATTCCTAGCGCTAGACAATGGTTCATGCAAATGTTTGACATGTCAACCCTTGTTTTATGTGATTTTTTAGGGAAAGCGTTTCAATAAAAATTTGAAAAAAATTTGAAAATATTTTACTAACCCAAATTATTATCTCAATTGATTAGTTTCAATTAATGTCTTTCTTAAAAAAGTTATTTTCTATGTATTGTAAAAAGTTTTTATGGCACACTAATTTAGTTTTCCTGTAATGTCTATTAAGTCTTTTCCTTAACAATCATAATATTTGGTATTTTGATCTTTTGCTCAAAAAATGAAGTCTAAAATTAACATGCTATTAGAAAAGTAAATAAAATTAATAAAGTATTTAAATAGAGATTAAATATAGATTAGTTAGACTAGAGCATGTTAAAGAGAAATACTTAACAAAGTAGATTACAGAGACATTTGTTAAAACTGCTACAACATAAAATCACAAATACTTGTACTGCTCACTAAAACATGACATATGATACACAACTATGTACAAAACACAAATTTTTTTTTTTTTTTTTTTTTTATTTACTTAAATAAGTAAATTTTATTTTTTTACCAAAACTTTTCTTTCAAAACTAATTAAATTTAAGTGAGATAAAAGTTAATTGATATTTTCATAAAAAGCTGTCATATATCATGTTGTTGCTTGTAATGTCATTACTCATTAATTCATCAAGACATTTTTATAATGCAGTACGCAATCGTTGTCATCCTAACCCATGTGCACATGGTTCAAAGTGCACTCAAACAAAAGAAGGGTTTGAGTGTGCCTGTCCAGCAGGTTTTAAAGGCAAACGCTGTACTGGTAAGTTAAAGAGATTTTTTAAATCAGTTTTCAGAATAGTTACTTAATAAGTTGCATGCTTTTATTTATTTAAATGATTTAGAGAGTGAGAAATTTTACTTTGAGTTTAGAGTCAAAAAGTTTTTAGGAATGATAAATTAAACTTTAAAATATTTTTAATTTCTTGCAGCTATTTAGAATTCTTATTTTACTTGTATTGATTTATATTTTATATATTTTTTCTTTCAGCAAATTAATATAATTCTTTTTATAGGATTTTTCAGTGAATTAACTTAGTTATTTTATAATAAATAAGTTTGAGATAAATTAACACAATATTGGTTAGCCATTTTTTTATTATTTAGTTTTTTGATTTTAAATTTTTTAAATAGAATCAAAAGCTTTTTTACAAAATGTTTATTGTGAGTATTTTTTTAGAGAGGAATTTCTGTCTTCCAAATCCATGTCTTAATGATGGGGTTTGCTCAGAGTCAAATTCAGTTGATAAATATTCTTGTTCTTGCAATGGGAAGTGGTTTGGCAGAACTTGTGATCGTAAGTGTGCTCAATTTTTTAGATTTAGGATATCCTTTTGGATTCATCGTTCATAAGCAGATCTACTCTTAAAATTATTTAAAATGGTTTAGATTTGTGCCTATGCAATGTACACAATCATCATCACTTACTGAAGTACATTTAATTTTGAGACAATATTTGTGTTGTAAGCAAAACAAAGTAACTCTTTAGAATTCAGTAAGGAAAGAAATTCACCCATATTAACAACTGAACATCTTTTGACATTATTTACTCTTATCAGCATCATGCTTGTTTCATCTCTTAGAGCAAAGGTCAGCTTGTTTACCTAATCCTTGTCTAAACCATGCTCAGTGTATTACTGATGGCACTGATGATTTTGAATGCTTGTGCCAAAAAGGGTCAAAAGGAAGACTATGCCAAGGTCTGTTGTATTTTGATGCCATTTTGTAATAATCTAAGCATTCATGCATGTTTCAGTTTAATTTGTGTTATCATTTATGTAATAATTTCAGTTCAAATGTATTTTTTTTTTTACATCAAGTCTCACTTTTTATGAGAAAACACAAAATGTTTTATGCAAAGTATTTTTATGAAAAACAAAATTCTGAATTTTAATTCAGTTATTCATGTTTCTTTGGGGATTTTGAGATATAAGTTATAGTTTGAGTTGTGAGGGAAAATTTCTGGTAAAGCTTTAAAATAGTTATATTTTTAATAACACAAATAGTAACTTGCTGTTATATGGAATAAATCTTTTTTGAACTTTTTAAATAAATAATGAATAGGAATGTTGTTTAACAGTTTATTTAACAGTTAAAATGTTTTCCTTTTTCTTTAGAGAGTGTATCAAGGACAGATTCAAGTTTGGAGAATATGGCCAGTATGCTACATGTTGGAGAAACAAATGAAAATGCTGTTGCAAAAAGCCAAATTTCCTTCCCAAAAGAAAAATTTGGGGTTTCTGAATCAGCCTGTGAGTCATATCCTTGCCTCAATGGTGGAAACTGTATAAATGATGCTGGTCTTGTTCGTGGTTATTGGTGCGAATGCACTAATGAATATAAAGGAATTCACTGTGAAGGTAGCCTTAAGTTTTTTTAAGATTTTTCAGAAATTTTTTTTAAATTTATTTTACCAAATATTGATTATAAATAAACAGGGTGCAGCAGGATTTTACAGGCTAGTTTTTTGGGAGGTTGCAGAAATTAAAATCATCAGAATTTTGTGTTTTTTGTATTTTGTTGATGCCTAAAATTGTAATTTTGACAACAAAGTGAATGAAAATAGTTTAAATAGTTTAAAGTTAGAAGTTTAAAGAACTGGTGTTGAATTTGGTTCATGAAGGTTTACCTAAAAGAGAAGTGATCAGAATATCTAGAGTGTCTAAAAGTACAGTTTATAAGGTAAAAAAGTGTGATAGTGCTCTCAGATTAGAGCAAACGGAAAATCATTTAAATAGCTTTACCCCATTAATAGTTTACTTCTTCTCAGATGAAAAGGTATTTATTGTTGACTGTGTTATCAACAGAAGAATTGATTGATTTACTGTTCAGAAAGGTGACATTACCCCATCTGTGTTCTCTAGAAAGCATCCTTAGTCAGTAATAATGCTAGGCGTTGTTGCTTCAAATGGTGAAAAATGTCTATCCATTTTTAAAGAGGAAGAAAAAGTGAATACAGAGGTTTATATCAGCCTTTTGTAAAAGCATGTGCTACCATAGTTTAAGAAAATCATTCCAGATGGGAAATAAGTGTTCCAACAATTCTCAAAGGTCAATATGGCCAATATTGACCCAAACTTGATTATTCAATATGGAGAATTGTGGAGAGCAAGGTATGCAAAAAGGCCCATTTAAATCTCAGGTCTCTCAAGTCATCCAAAAAGTTTGGAACTCTATGTTAAGGGAATAGCCCACAGTATTTGCCAGGCCTTCCATCCTCATCTAGAGGCTGTTATTGAAAAAAAAAAAGTATATTTATTAGAATTTTGAAATAGTCAAGTTATTTATCTAGAACTTTTCTTTTATAAAAATTACTGTGTAATGATTAATTTTGGTTCTAAAATTTCTTAAGCCTCTATTATTAATAAAAAGTCACTGAATTGCTGTTGCACCCTCTAAATTAAAAGTTTAATAGACAATTTATATGTAATAAAAACTAATGATTTAATAAAAACATGAAGTTTTTTTTTATATGCAAGTTATTTTACAGTGTAAATCTCTTATTATTTAGAACGTAAATGCAAATGTCAAAATGGGGGTTCCTGTATTGGAGAGGGTGTTGAGTTGAAATGCTTATGCAAAGCTGGTTATGGTGGCATCACTTGCCAGGGTACTTAAGTGATTTTCATTATTTCTAGTCTTAAAATTTGAATATTAAAGAGTCTTAAAATAGTTTTTCATGTTACTATGGTAATATGAGTTTTCTTGTAAAGGAGATTTTATAATGCCATGTTTTATTTAACTATATAGTATTATTACATTATTTTAATTCCACTAATAAAAAACTTGTTTTTATTTTTTTTACAAGAACATACACAATGTAATGAAGACACCTGCTTACATGGTGGTATTTGCATAGAACAAATAGGAGGCTTCAAATGCAAGTGTGATAATGGTTACAAAGGACAACGATGTGAAGGTCTGTGGTATTTGGTTTCTTTTTATATAAATGAGTTTTTTAGGTTATTTTATCACAAAATTGTGATGAAGCAATAATAGCTAATACTTTTGCAGAAAGAAAGTTAAGTATAATAAGTAATCATTAATGTTTTAAATATCATAAATCTTTACCTGCATTAAGTACTTTAATCAAATTCTTAGAGTATGATAAATGTAAGCCAAATCCTTGCTTACATGGTGGCAGCTGCTTAGATCTTGGAGATTTCTTCAAATGTGATTGCAAAAAAGGATTTAAAGGAAAACAATGCGAAGGTAAAAAAAAAAAGATATTTACCAATGGTGTACATAATTGTGTGTTCGTGTTTGTGTGTGTGTGTTTGTGTAAGCTAAAAGTTTAGGTTATAAAGATAAATTTATTATAGATATTGACTTTTGCGTACCAAATCCATGTCGAAACAATGGTCAATGTTTTGGTTTTCCTGGAGGCTTCCAGTGTGAGTGTCCTAAAGGTTTTAATGGAAAGACATGTGATCGTAAGTCTTTTTACAAAAAATTTAATTTTATTTACCATATTTAAGTATTTACTTATTTTTTCATCCTACAGTCTTTCTTTTTCTTTTAAAAAACTGTAATTAAAGATAAACCATTAATAAAAAATATTAATAGTTTAAATAACTTAATTACTTACAATATAACTTATAGCATAACTTATAATTTGTTTACTTATGTATGTCCTCTTGTGTTTACTTGGAAATATTTGTTTCGAGATATGATCCATTGTCTGTCAAACCCATGTTCTAATGGTGCTGAATGCAATGAAGTTGGACCAACATTTTCTAAACCTCATGGTTCATTTGTGTGTCAGTGTAAACCAGGGTTTTCAGGCGATTCATGCCAAAGTAAGCTTTTTTCTACTAAACTAGTTTTGAAACCATTTTTGAAAACAAAAAAATACAAGCGCATAAAATTTTACAAAGTGATTAATTACCTTAACTATATAAATAATTACAATAATCATTTCTAGATCAAGATTTTTGTCATTTCTCATCTTGTGTAAATGGAGGAACCTGTACAAATTCTAAAGATGATTTCATATGCAATTGTCCTGAAAAGTTTCATGGGAAAAATTGTGAAAGTGAGGTTTATTTTATGCTTTTTACAAAACTATTATCATTATGTTTATTATTGTAATAATTTCAGTTATTGTTGTAAAACTAGTTCTTACAATATTTATAAAATACGGAGTAAGTTAAACCTTCACAATGGTAACCTTTTTTTAACATGGTAGCTTTAATTTACTGTGATAGCCTTTTTTTTAACATGGTAGCCTTTTTTAGAAAAAAAAAAAATGTCTGAAAACTCTCTTTAATGTATGTATTATTTACTAAATGATATTTTTTTGCAATATTATTTTTTATTGCTACTTTTTATTCAAAACTTGAGCCACTGTTACATAATTAGTTGTTAATCAGCATGAAAATTAAACATGAATTCTGCTGAGAGAAATAGTGGCAAGCAATTCAAGATGCTTAAAAAACCTTATGTTAAAGTTTTTCTTTTATGACAATTAAAAAGAAAACTTGAACTAGAAATAATCTTCTTTAAATATTTTTTATATTTAAGGAATAAGATTGTATGATAATGAGTATAAAACAAGGTTAAATATATATTTAACTCATATTTAGAGGTTAATCAAGATTTGTACAAATTCATGCTTTTAAAATTTTAGAAATGAATTATTGCTTTGATGACCCATGTAAAAATGCTGGAAAATGTATATCTGGAGACGAACATTTTAAATGTGAATGCATGATTGGTTTTAAAGGACATACATGTGAAGGTGGACTTTATTAAGTTTCTTTTTTCTTTTTTTTAATGGTTTAAGTTATTTTAATTAAGTCAAAGCAGCAGAATTATACCAATCATGACAGTTTATTAAATTACTGTTTGCTAAAAAATGCTAATAGTCCAGAGATTTTATTAATTTTAATTATTTTATGTTTGGAGCTTTTGATATGATGTATTTTTTTAAAAATTCAAATTTACAGTTAAGATTGAAGGGAAAATTTAACCAAATTTCTTGATCTGCTATTTTTTCGGTCAAAAAAAACATTTGCTATGAATAACTTTAATTTTGTTAATTAAAATCTATTGAACACACAACATACTATGAGTGCGACTATGAGTGCAGTTGGGATGAGTCTAAAGTAGTAATTAACAAATGAAGTGAAGTAGAAGTTAACCCATGGTAATAAATTTTAGGCCTAAATGGATTTTTAAATATTCAAGTTCATTTAATTTGTATAATACATTTTTACCTCCTTATGTAATAGAGCTTCTTATGGGTTAGATTTAGACCATTTTTCAGCACCACACAATTTCCTTAACTTTTGATTCTGCTTTAGACAGTACAATAATACTAGCCTGTATTTTCTTATCTTAGTGCATGCTTAAATACCATAATATTAGAGGTATCAAATATAAATGTATCCATTAAAGAAAAAGTCTTTAAAACGTGATCTAATTTAATATTACAATGTTATGTTAACAATCTTAGCAACTTTTCTGGTAAAATCAAAAAGTCCATCATCTATAAAAAATATGATAATTACACAGCTATAATAATTCTAAATAGATAATAAATATAAATATAACACTTTAAAAAGAAGGTTGTTTTAATTTTAACTATACAATTAAAAAAAAAGTATACTTTATGGTAATCAAAATAGTTATAAAGCTGTTATAAAAATTGAAATTGTATATTGTTATTATAATGATGCTATTTATTGTATAATAGTTAAGATTTTGTTTAGAAATTGATTTCTGTGAGCCAAACCCATGTCAAAATCAAGGAATTTGCTCATCTTCAAAGTCTGGCTTTGTCTGCCAATGCACTGAAGGTTTTAAAGGAATAACTTGTACAGGTGAAAAATAACCATGAAATAAAATCTTTTAAATTCTTCTTTACTTAAATCCCACTTTGTTCAACTTTTGTATTTTGAAATAATTACATTTGTTATAAAAATTCAAAAATACTTAGATATTTTTTTAAATAAATAGAGAGCAATCCTTGTTATCCCAATCCATGTATCCATGGCAAATGTACTGAATATGGTGGAAGTTATTCATGCAGCTGCACATTGGGTTTTAAGGGATCAATTTGTGGTGGTAAAATATTTTCTAGTAAATTTTTCAAAATAATTTTTAAAAATTCTATAGTGGATTCCAAAACTTAGTGCGTGGATAAAATGTAGAGTTTATTATTTTTATCTGGTTTTTTTAGTTTTTTTTTCTATTTATTGGCCCATTATATACCACCTTATAATTACCAACCCATATACAACACCAGTAACTATAGCTTTTGGATACAATCACTAATTTTATATAGGTTTGAATTTTCTTTATCATATGTAGAAATTGCTCATTGTGACCCAAACCCTTGTTTCCATGGAGGTAGCTGTCAAGAAATCAGTGGTGGGGTGGGCTTTGTGTGTCAATGTGTCAGTGGTTATAAAGGACAAATGTGTCAAAGTAAATATTTTTAGTTCGTAGAATATTGTTATTAGCTTTTTTTTTAATGTAATTTTATAAAATTCTTTATTTCTTTTAAAACAAAAGATGTTTAAATCTTATTATCTTTTTATGTGTAATTCAACTTCGTTACTAGAAAAAGACATGTGTAACCCTAATCCTTGCAGTAATGAGGGAAAATGTAACGATTTATCTGAAGAAATATCAACGACCCCTTTAAGTTTGTTGTTTTCAACTGATGTTTCACAAAGGAATGCAGCTGATGGAATTAAATGCACTTGTTCAGTGGGTTTTATGGGTGACCGATGTACTCGTAAGCATAAGCGTTACTTTTGTTGTTTGATACTGCTGTATGATACTGATTTATCATTTATTATTATTGGTATTATCATTATTATTATTATTATTGGTATTATTATTATTATTATTATTATTATTATTATTATTATTATTATTATTATTATTATTATTATTATTATTATTATTATTATTATTATTATTATCATTATTATTATTATCATTATTATTATTATTATTATTATTATTATTGGTATTATTATTATTATTATTATTATTATTATTATTATTATTATTATTATTATTATTATTATTGTTATTATTATTATTATTACTATTATTATTTTTATTATTATTATTATTATTGTTATTATTATTATTTTTATTATTATTATTATTATTATTATTATTATTATTATTATTATTATTATTATTATTATTATTATTATTGTTGTTGTTGTTATTATTATTATTATTATTATTATTATTATTATTATTATTATTATTATTATTATTATTATTATTGTTGTTGTTATTATTATTATTATTATTATTATTATTATTATTATCATTATTATTATTATTATTATCATTATTATTACTATTATTATTATTATTATCATTATCATTATCATTATTATTGTTAATTATTTATTATTATTTATTATTATTTACTATTACTTATTATTATTTATTATTATTTATTATTATTTATTATTACTTGTTATTAATTATTATCAGTATTATAATTATACAGATACCTATTCATTCACATAATTATTTAAAAAATGCTTATAAACATTTTTTTTTTTTAAGTTGAAAGTTCTTTTTCCAGGCGGTCCTTCTTACATTACTTAATATGAAAATAAATTGAGAAAATTTAAAAATACTTTATTTTTTTTTTTATTAACTCGTTATCTCATCTTTTTTCTAGTTATATCTAGCGACTCTTTATCTCAAAGTAATCTCTGCATTAAGAACTGCGCTGAAAAATATCTTTAAATATTTAATATATTCGTTAATTTTTAATTCGTTAAAGTAAAGTTTTTGTCTTTTGTTTTCTTTTTCACTAAGTTTTACCAATAAAATCTCTGTATTAAATTCTCAGTAAATATTTTGATCGATTGAGAATTTTGCTGGTATACGTTTGTAGCTTAAAAGGTGTATGAGTTTATCAACCCCTGCCAGGTGTGTCGGCACCTCCTGCCGGATATTCCGTGCAGCAAATGCGAAGGTTGTTGTATTTGATTTAAAATATCAGCGGCTTAATCATGCGTGCACAAAATTTGAATATTTCAATTTTAAACGCACTTTCAAACGACTGCTTGTCATATTCGACCTCGTTTGTTATCTTAGGCTTTGAAAAAGTTAAAATTAGCCAGCAGACTTGTTTACTGTTTACCTATTTATTTTATATTCATCCTGGAGAGCTTGTCTTGCGAAATTGAGATTTTGTGAAATACATTTTTAAACAACTATCCAATGTCATTTGAATCCGTAATTTTTTAAGCCGGTATGATATTCCGATATAATTACGTTTTGATGACAGCGGCCATGATTTTTCATTGGGCTATATGCAAAGGTAAAAAAACTTTCATTAGTATTTGAAGGTACGTGGGACTAGTATATCAAAATGTCCGCATCCTTAATAAGTAGCAGTTATTAAAATGTTTGAATTGATTATAATAATCAAATGAAGAATCTTTAAGTTTTACATTTTACACCACCTCCAGTAAAGTCAGAACGCGTATATTTAAAAAAAATCTGATTTTATTGGAGTTCTTATTTTTATTGCTATTTTTAGGCATTATATTTAAAATTAAATTTAATTAGATATTAATTGCTATTGTATCTAAACTTAAATCTTTTGCTACTCAGAAATTAATCCATGCTATCCGAATCCATGCGAACATAACTCGCTGTGCATTGCAGATCGTGGTGCAAACGTCCAATGCAATTGCTCATTGGGTTGGAAAGGAAAACATTGCGAAGGTTTTTTTTTTCTTCTGTCTTACAATTACCTCGAAATTCATGCTGAAAAAATTTATATCGATATGAACACAATTTAAAAAATATTTAGTGGCCGACCTCTGTGCGCCAGACCCTTGTCGATATGGTACTCATTGTCAGCAAACTAGTGGTGAAAGTTACACTTGTTTGAAAAATCTTTGTAGTCCTAATCCTTGTAGCAACGGTGGCCAATGCATTGTAGTTAATGACGAAGCATTCCAATGCGCCTGCCTGAGAGGGTGGAGGGGAAAAACTTGCTCTGGTAAAAAGTTTATGAATAATTTCACAGCGAGCTTATCTTTTAGTAAAGATACTGCAGTTTGACTGAGTTTTGTTACTTTTACTAGATTGACTTACAAAATTGTTTTCTCTTAGAACAAGACGCATGCGTGCCTAACCCGTGCGAAAACGGCGGAGTATGTCACGTCAGCGATGGAGCGCAGTTCTCTTGTGAATGTGTTGATAGCTATATTGGGCCCAAATGCCAAGGTGACAAGGGCTTCATAAAGTCTTGATAAAAATTATTTTTTTAATTATTTTGCATTACTACACTCCATATTATTTTACATTTACAGTTTTGTATTTTACTTGTAGAGCACAAAATTGACGCGCTGCCGACAAAAAAAAGTACGTTAATATTTAAATATAATTACACGGAACCTTTTTTTGTTTGTTTTATAAGTTTGCGCCGATGAAAAGATCAAAATGAAAAAATAATCTATCTGGCATCATCATCAATAAATTCGCTTATTTGTTTGAATTAATTTTTTATCTTCTTTCAATAGATTTTTGCGCGGCATATCCTTGTAAAAACGGAGGTACTTGTCTTGATACAGACGGAGGGTTCACGTGCAGG
Source organism: Hydra viridissima (assembly GCF_058129835.1). Classification (NCBI taxonomy): domain Eukaryota; kingdom Metazoa; phylum Cnidaria; class Hydrozoa; order Anthoathecata; family Hydridae; genus Hydra; species Hydra viridissima. The sequence continues at coordinate 6,931,657 of NW_028324304.1, read as the reverse complement.
TGTAACAACGGCTTTTCAGGACCTTTTTGCGAAGGTTCGTTGAAGTTGCACACATGAGATCTTAAGTTTCTAAAACCCTATCTGGTTTCTTACTTTTATTGTTTTTATTATTTTTAACTTTACTATTTTAATTTTTTTAGAGAGTGTGTGTTATGGAGCACCATGCGAGAATAGCGGTACGTGCGTTCCTTATTACGGCATAGCACTTTGTAAATGTACGGATGATTATACTGGAGCGCACTGCTCAGGTATGATAATATAATGCTTATAAATATAATCATTTGTTCTTAATTTAACATTTCCTTTATTTGTTTCGAGTTTTACTGAAATATTACTAATACTTTTAACACATAATTTGTAAATTCTTTTGACGCGATTTTAATCTTTAATATTTTTTATGCAGAAATTAAAAAACTTGGTCCGAAGTTGTTTCATACGACACAACAGCAAGACCAACAACAACCCCACTCGACTGTAACCAAATCTCAGGTGACTAATGTAAGTCCGTCAGCAATGCTATTTCAGCGTGTTGAAGAAATCCTTAATTCTGACAAAGACGTAGATACCCTGCCGAGTTTTACTGAAGGCGAAGGTTCAAAATCTTTGTTAATGGAGAATACTAAACCAAAACATATTACACCCCCAACTCATTCCGCAAATCCCGTAAACAGCCCTACTGAGATTGGAACAATGCCGCCGATTACATTTAGACTACCAGAGACTGTGACGACATTAACTTTTCCGACAACTGCGATGCAACCGGCACCGACATTTTTGGTTCATATCCAGTCTAAAAGTTAGAGAAAATTTAACGTACTTTATAACAAGTCGCTATTTTTTTAATAATCCTTTGTTTACATAAGTTATTGTTTTAAGTTGAAAAAGTTTTCTCATTAATTTATCGTTAAGAGGGAACAACTTTTTCCTGTAAATGAGCATTGATTCTTAATGATGTAGGTCAAAGTTTTGTAGACGTCTGTAATCCGAATATATGTGAGCATGGTGGTACGTGCGTAGTGCGCAGTGACAATCAGCCCGAGTGTATATGCACATCGGAGTTTTCTGGACCTAGATGCGAAGGTAACTAATGAGATGTCGAAAAACATTTGGTTCAAAAAAATAGTTATGTTATCTGTTAGTGTTTATGTTTTATTTTTTTAGACATTGGAATGATGGGCTATTCTTCGGCACCAAAGTTTTTTCCCAATGGTATATGGTTGTTAACTATATATGTTAGTTAAAGAAATTTTTAATGAGAAAATATTCCTAAAGTGAAACATGGCTACTTTTTCTAGATTTCTGATTTAGATGAATGCAACCACTGTGATGCAAATGCAGTATGCACTAATGGTCATTGCATATGTGCAAAGGATTTTGTGGGGGATGGTTTGGAATGTTGGGGTGAGTTTTTGTTTTTCATAAAATAACCTAAAAAATTTAAACTTTCTTTTTTTCCTACTGTTATCTTTTTTTTCTTTTCTTGTTTTGTTAGCATCAACATCTGCCGACAGCGAATGGACCTGTAATCCGAGTCCGTGTCAAAATGGAGGCACGTGCAAAAACGGTCGCTCACATTGTGTGTGCAGGTTGGGTTATGTGGGTGTCTTTTGTGAAAGTAAGCTTTGATAAAGTATGAATTTGTTTTTTTATTGAGGAGACGTATTCATACTGTCTCGGTGCCCTCATAAAAACGATTAAACCTCTAGATCACACTCATATAGGGCTTTTTTTGCTATTACTATTTTATCTTTTAGAATATTGTCCTCCATCCGTCCATTTAAGTTTCGATTCAAAGAAAGACAACTTTGTTCAGGACGAGTCTGGGAACGAGAACAATGCAGTTTTAATGAACGGTGCAGAAGTGGTTTATGAAGGCGGCAAATGTGATTCAGGCGTGTCACTTTCTGGTTTGTGCATTTATTTCTTACAATTTCGATTTTATGTAATTGATGACGTACTAAATTTCATATAAACAATGAGTAGAACTTTAGTCTTTAAAATTTTTTTGGTAGAAAGTTTAAAATTTTAAATTTTTTCTCTTTTTTTTTTAATAAGTTTCTGTTTCTAGGCGGTGATATTTTATTTGACGGTGAGAAGTTTAAAAATAAACCTGTTGATGCTATTACAATGGCGCTGTGGATAAAATTGGACACCACGTTAGGGATCCAATCTGTTTTTGACACAGTCGGAGGAAAGCACTCTACACATCGTGATGGTCAATATCATGTGGAAATTGACAATGGTAAAGTTCGCTGGTTTCACCGTAATGAGTATCACGTGACCATCTTTAGCATCGTTTCTAAACCAGTTATGCAAAGCAGTGTTTGGACTCACATAGGTGGCACCTACAATGCTGCGAAAAGAGAAGCAAAGGTATTAAAAAATGGTCAAGCCTAAATCGAACTATTTCAGTTTTTAAATTTTCCTTTTGATTTTTTTTTGGGTTGTTTGTTTTTAAACGGGTTCTAATTGATTAATCAATGTATACAAAAATACATGACACTTTATTTAGCTTTTAGACTCTTTTTATTTTATATAAAGTATTAGTATTTGAATTATTAGCTTTAATAAAATCGACTGTTTGATCTAGTTGTTTTTAAATGGCGATTTGATTGGTATCGACAGGAACACCTCATTGTTAAAAAATCTATCGCAGGATTGGGAAATTAAAACTGGGATAGGTAAAAAAAAACGTTCTTCTCCTGTTTCTTCTTGGAAATTTTTTCATTTTAAGTGTAACTTAAATTTGCTCTAAAAATGTGTAGGTAAGCATGAGCATCCTTTTGGAAACCGGCTACTTCGAGGAATGATTGACGAGTTTTACATATTTTCATGCGAGTTACCGAGACTTGAAGTACTTGTTTTAATGCACCATTGCAAAATATATTGGAGTAAGCATCCCTATATATATATATATATATATATATATATATATATATATATATATATATATATATATATATATATATATATATATATATATATATATATATATATATATATATATATATATATATATATATATATATATATATATATATATAATGAAAATAGTATTTGTTATTATCTATTATTACTATTATTATTTGTTATTGTTATTTATTATTATTATTTATTATTATTATAACTACTATTTAGCTATTACTAATTTTTCAAACTTTCTGAGTTTAACTTGATTGGTATTTAGAAAATGATGAAAGAAAGAAAAGACCTAACTCAAACCGCCCTCGTCTTACATACCTTTCTACTGGCGATGCAACGATTCATCGTGATAATTATGGATATGTGACAAAAGAATTCACTCCTTCTGTGAAAGTTGAGAGTCCCTCTTTTAAAAATAACCCGGTTTCAGCCGAAGTCACTGTTCCGGCTCAGACTAGATATAATATTCCAACACGGCTTTCAATGGCTTTAAATCCACCACTAGTTAGTGACATTCAAAAATCAGAATACGAAAATATACTGCCTAATGGACCGTCCGCATTGTATAGTGAGATGCGAGAGTTACTTCAAAATGAAGGGCTTCTTGATCAAGAAAAACGCGGAGAAGTCTCAAAGATAAATGAACAAACACTTCTTGACATCGAGAAAAAACTGAACATTAAACTTAAACCCAATATCAAATCTCGCTACAGCCATGCACCTATCATAAGAAACGATAACCATGAACTTCCATTTAGCCCACATGCGTATTTTAACAAGATAGATAACATTGCCGGTGTTTCAAAATCGACCCTTCCCGACAATCCTGACGATTCTAAGGTTAATATTGTCGGACCCACAGCATTCATGTTTAACCATGATATCTCACCACAAAGTGTGGACTTTCAGAGCGAACTAACAAACCAACCTTTCAAATTAGATAGTCAAAATGTGAGACCTGACCCAAGGTGGTTTCAATGGCAAAAAGGACTGGCTATGGTCAGTGGTGGAACATATACTAATACGCATTCTAATACTCTACAAAGAAACGATCCTGGAACAGTTAATGCTAACACACATGTATCTTCTAGCCAAGGTGCAAAAACTGGAACAAAAATCTCTAGCCAGGCACCTGATCAACCGCCTCGACAAGTGGTATCTGATAGCCATCCTTTTTTACAATTAAAACAAATGGTTCCTGGTTCAAATCATGTTTTTCTGCATTCGTTGCCTAATAAACTGAATCAGCAGCAACAAGCAGTTTATAATTCATTTCCTTCTGTTATACAGAGCAATTTTAATCGGCCTCAGCCTCAACAGTTACTTCAAATACCTGAGCAGTTTGCTGCAATGCGTGATCTTATTATGCAGTATCCGCACGGTCCTTGGCAACACCAGCAACAACCTCAGAATCCTATTCATTTTACCCAGCAGAGTCACCAATGGGGATACGGTAACGGCCAAGGAAATGGAAACGGAATTGGAACTCCAAGTGCAAGTGGATCGGGTGGAGGATGGGGAGCAGGAGGCCCTCTAAGTCAAAACATGAATTTACCTGGTTGGTCTGGTAGCGGAGATCCTCCACATTCAGATGATTCTCCTAAAAGAACAATAGATCAGCTACTCCCACCTAACGCACGTGAGTTATGGAATCAATTTGTTGCTGCTACAAAACGACAGTCTCAGTCAACGACTCATGTTTATAATACAAACGTAGCGGATTCTAGCATATCAATGAATACTCAGTCTGTTAATAGCGGGAAGAACGTTAAAGTTCAAGGTCATCAGTATGGGTTCGGTAATGGCAACGGTAATGCGCAGGGTTACGGTAATCCAGGTGGATCAGGTAATGGAGGTGGTTGGGGTGCTGGTGGGCCTACTTATCAAAATACATGGCTACCAGGTCAGCAACGTCCACGACAGACTCCACCACAACAAAAAAGCATGATTCATAGCTCTTCTCTGCAATTAGCAATTGCAAACAGCTTTACAGCTCCTTGGCTATTAAAAAATGCTAAACAAGTGCAAAACGCTGAAAGTATTAATTACGGTGTTCCTAACGCTGTTGTAAACGCTAAAAGATCGCAAATTCCACGCAGGAAAAATTTGCAACAGACGAATGCTAATATTGTAAAACAAAATTCCCCGTACGTGAGTCCTGAAAAAATTGGGGACATAAAAGGAGACTTGCGCACATATCGCGTGTTACCTAGTTACGTTAGCAGTAATCAACTCAAAACCCCTTCAAACGATCAATTACAACATGAAGTACCATTTTTAAAAAGAACTAGCCAACTCGTGCAAAAACAAAAAAAAAATTTAACTCCTAATTCTTCAAATTTTTACCTTTTCCCCAACTCACATGAAGTTCAAAAATTGAGCTATGGGCAAAACAATCCGGCGTCTGGTACGATAAACTTTTACGGGGACTTTTACAACAACCAGCCTGGAGTTCAGCGTGTCAAAGTGCCGATTGCAAAGCCAGATCTGTATTTGAATCTAAAAAGTAATGGAAATTCTTCACTAAATTCTAAATCAGTTATCTCACAATCGTCCCCATTATTTCATAGCTTTGATCCAAACTTCGAAGCGGCTAAAGAGTATATGAGTTCTCACGTTACTCTTGCAAAACTCTCTCCATTCTCAAATTTGCCTATATCAGATTATAGGTATGAACCCTTGCAAGCTTATTTAACGAATTTAAACTTAAAATCAGGTGAAACATCACGTGTATTACCCCTAGCACAAAGCAATGCACGGTCTCGAATAAATAGTTACTCGTCTCTAATCGGTTTAACCGGAGAAAACGTGCCATTAAATGTACAATATAAAAACAAGCAACCTTTGTTGCCGCAGACAATTACTAATCAAGCTTATGGCTTGATTAAAAACGGCAACGATCGACTGGTACAGTCAGACACGGGAGCAAATTTCGTTTCCGTAAACCTTCCACAACTTTCAAATAGCGAAAAGTTGATGATGATGAAAAAAAAGCGCAAGAAGCGCAGCGAAACTTCAAAGAGGTCGGTGAGTTCAATTCGTTAAAACGGAGAAAAAGCAGTTTGTCACCAAAACGCAATCTATGTTGTTATTTGTTGGTACACATGTGCGTATAGATCGTGAATTATTTTCATAAAATTTATACCACCAAAAAAAAATTAAGTGTTAAAGTGTGTAATTGTAGCTGGGTGCCAATGGGCAACTTCTGCGTATTTTGAATTATGACTAATCTGTGTTATTATATTAAAGCCCAAAAAATAAAGTGAGTATAATGTCATAGATGAGAAATTGTTGATGTCACTCAGTTAAATGTTTCAAATATGCTGAAATGTTTGTATGTTTTATGGCTACTATGGTAACCAAACATTTTAAAAGAAAGTTCCTTTCATCGTTACCGTAAAATTTATGATAAATTTTGTACTTATGGACTGCAACAGTCTGCCTTACTATACAGTGTATAGTAAATTTGAAGTGTATATCATGCACTTTAAACTTCCTGAATTAACTTTTAAAGTTGAGAAACGCACGAAACGTCAACACTTAATGTTATTTTTTTATACTGACGTTCTAAACAACAAAACCCGATTGGAATTTGATTGATTTCTTTGGTGTTCACATGTTGCTGTCTAAAATGAATCTTTTTACGCTCTTTTTAAAAGTATATACAACGCATGCAAACACGCACAATAATTACCATTTATTTGTGTAATGTATTTTGTATGATGTCATTATTTATCAGTTTTTTTACTGCCCCCTTTTATGTTGCATGATGCCGACATGTTAAACGTAAATATATTTTTGTAGATCACAAATCGATTTTTTTTCTTCTTGATATCACCAAATACATTTTTCAAATTACGCCCCAAATATCAAAAATACATTTACGCCCCAAATATCAAAAATACATTTACGCCCCAAATATCAAAAAGCATATTACGTGATGTCTCAACCAATTATTTTAATCCATTTTTTGTGCAACGCTTCCAGTCATAGAAAGTATTTATGAAAAGCTTCAAGTTCGTCAAGTTCTAAAAGTAACAAAAAGATGTTTTTCGAAAAGAAGAGTTTTGTGAACAAAAAAGTAAGAGAAACTAAGAACCTAAGCTAATAAATTTCAATTCTGATTGACTTTGAGCAAGTCTAAAATTCACGTAGCTGAAATTACACATAAAGAATTTCAAATTAATGACTTGGTGAAGGAAGAAACTTTATATATTGGTAAACACATTTCTTAAATCTTATTAATAAGTTATATAATGTAATATATATATATATATATATATATATATATATAAAGCATCTTACATTCTAATTTAATTGATTGACTTCCATTTAGAACAAAGGTTATTGTATTTCGTGTTTACTTTTTTTAAGTTTTTTGTATGGCACCTTTTCCATAATACTTACTGCAGCTATTTTTTGACTTAAATCCAATTTTTTTATTATTATTGAGAAATAATAATTTAGTTAAGTAAACTAAGGCTATTAAGAACCTTCATAAAGATAAATTGAAAAAAAAAGACATTTCAAACTATAAATGAAAAGGGGAGGGGCGGAATATGGTTAGATATATTGAAATCTAGATATTTTACTTATTTTTAAGACAAAATTTATGTAGGATATGTCTTAACCTATTTTCATTCTGTATTATGTGTCTTTTCGTATAGGGGAAAGGTGCCTATGATGGCATAGCGCCTATGATGGCATACTGGTCATATTTCCATAAATATTGGTTTTGGTGTATAAGTGATTAGACCAACACGTGTATATTAGTAATTCATTACTTCTGGTAAAAACTCGTCCTTCTGTCGTAAATAATGCTTTTGTAATCAACAAACATAAATTTTTGCATGTGGTGTTGTAGTTTTAATGCTCTCATATATTTAGGATTACGATTTTATTATACATCATACAGAAGTGAAATTTTCATGCATTTCATCTGCAGGCTTTGTACATTTGTTAGAATACTTCTTTTAATGCTATGTGTAGAATAAGGTAGACACAGCTTGTTTTAATAAATATGGTGACTCTATCCTATGATGCCATACCGAGGAGTTACCATCATAGGAAAGTCTGCAAAATGAGTTGAAAAAAATCCCTGAAATAAATTTTAATGCGCATAAAAGGTGATCAGGCTAAGAACAAAAATGAAATATAAAAGTTTGAGAAACCAACACATTTGGAAATGAGATCTCCCCCATCAGAAGCTTCCATATGAATTGGATCTTCTGTTTCAACGAAAGGATAAAATCTAGTATACAAAAGTTGTGTCCGGTGCCTTTCGCACCCTCTAAAATTGAATTGAAAACGTGGAAAAACTGGACCTCTGAATACCACACCGGATATCCAAGAATTAAAAGATAAGGCAAAAGAAAAAGATAACAAAGAAAGAGGAAAAGTTTGTTAGAAAAACAAAAAGAAAGACAACTGTTGAAGAAAAATTCTGCAGTGAGGAGATTAAAAGAAGTAATAATAAGATAAATTTCGAACCTGATACAGCATTTTTGTATTTTTATGAACTTTATTCGCTTTCTTGCTCTAAAGAACAAGACAGCGAATGGATTTGTTGTCAAAAATGCGGATCTTAGTGTCATTGTTTATCTGCAAGCATAAAGAGAAGTAGACAAAAATTTATATGTGAACTATGCTTTTAGACCAAATATTTATTTTTAATTTTGATTTTTTGATAAGTTGTGTTTCCATTAATAAAAACAAAAAAAACTCTTGTTTGTCTAATTCCTTTAAAGTGTGCCATCATAGGAGCAGTTAGTTGCCTATGATGGCATACTTGTATTTTTTTTTTAATGGTATAAACTTATAAAAAAGCAAAATAGTAAAAGTTCAGAGGTTCATTATTATTCTGCATGCTAGAGGGAATACACCCATGTCAAAAACTATTTTTTAAGTTTTTAGGTAATGACTTAGAGCAACGTTAAAGTTAAGTATGCCATCATAGGCACCTTTCCCCTATTTTAAAAAAAAAGTGTTAAAATATTTGGAAATAAATTCTTTGAAAATGATCGAATAGCAAATAATTGTGGGAATAAAAACAACACTGACAAATGAGCTAAATGTACCTTATGGTAAAAATTAGTTATGATCATTTTCCATATCATAAAAGCATTCACTTTTTAATGCACAAATGTGACTTCTATTAAAAGTTACAATAATTTTCAATACACAATTGATAATCATTCTTACTATTAAAATACTTTGAAATCCAATTTACTCAAATGAACAATAATTATTGACACTATTGTGTACCAGGTCACCAATTTATTTACTCTAAATAACAAAGGCATAAACAGTTTTTTAATGATCCAAATTCAACAGTATTCAACTTTAACTCTTTAGTATATTTATTGCCTGAAACTTTCTTAAACATTTAGTTATTGGAAATAACTCAAGTTCACCTTGATAAGAAATATCACGAACAAGAATATCTTGGATGTAAATAGCATGTTTGTCTTTAAAACACTTTACACAAACCTTTAGCAGGTCTTTAAACTAAACTTGTTAAATCCAAAATTTTAATTTTTAAGAACTTTTTATGAATCTTCATAACACATTTTACTAAAAAAAAGATTTTGTTAAAAAAAAACAATACGTTTTAATATCCTAAAAAGATAATAAAGTGTGTTTTAGACACATTGTCAAACACTATCAACACCAAAGGTGTAAAAATAAATGCTTTCCAGAAATAATTTTAATTATTGAAAATAACTCATAAACATCACAAGCAAGAGTATCTAACTTTTCCTAAAGTCTGTTGGCATTGTAGCCATGGTATCCAATGCCGTGGCAGCCTTTAAAAATTATATAGTTTCAGTTTAACCTTTGTTTAAAACTAAGCAATAGTTTTAAAAATATTTTAATAAGAGTTAACTCCATTTAATTTATGCAACTCAGGTACTGGTACTAAACTTTTGTTTCTAAAATTGTATTTAGATTATAAGCACCTTTCCCCTAGGTTTAAACAGACGGCTCTAAGATTTTTGGTGTAAATAAGGAAGGTAACTTTCAGAGATGGTGCAAAATTAATTTTTTTTTTCTTCATACTGATATCAAGTAGGAATTTTTATACGAAAAATAACAGTGATCGGAGCCTAGAAACAATATTAATCAGAAGATTCGAGTTCCTCTGTCCCAAATGTGGATGGAATAGAGAAAAAATATAAATTTTCTGTCCTATTTTAAAGTAAGATTGAAATTCATCAGAAAAACCGAAATATCAAGTTTGACTGTTTCCTGTAAAAAACACTGGCTGTTTTACAGGAAACAGTTAAACTCTGTTGTGAAAACTCTGTGTTTCGCTTGCAAGCAAGTTGCCTTTACAAATTACTCAACATGAAGCTGTGCTCCGTTCTTTTAGCAGAATTGTGAGAAACTGTTAAGAAAGCTCTTTGGATGCAGACTTTGAAAATTCGGTTTCTTTAAAAAGGAATACACAGACACTGGTCTTAGAACCACCCTTAAAGTACATCAGGTATTATTTCATATTAGAGAATTTTGCAAGATGAAGAGCACTGGTCTGGGACTGTAAAGTGGAGAAGCCAGCGAGTCCAATTTTATTTAGAGATATTCGACTACAATTTTATTTAGAGATATTCGACGTTAATTGCGCCGAACAATCAGCCGTAGGCTGCATAGGGCCTGTTTATATGGAAAGCGGGCTGGCTCGGCAAACGAGCCAGCCCGTTTGCCGAGATATCGACGTCACCAATATTTTAACTTAATTTTATTTTGCGTTTATATGAATAAACGAGCTGGCCCGGATAGCGATCCGGGCTAGTTCGTTTATTCATATAAACCAAAAATAAAAATAAATTGAGATAAGGACGACGCCGAGATCTCGGCAAACGAGCCAGCCCGCTTTCCATATAAACAGGCCCTAAGAGCAGAACAAATATACAACTGTAGGCATCTGTAAATTGTTTAATATTGAATTTAAAACCAAAAATTTTTTTTACTAATAAGATTGTCCAAATTCTTACGTAAACGGATAAATGCTTTGTTTGAAAACCGAGCTCTATAAGCATAACATTTTTAAAATTCAAACTGATAATTAATAAATGGCTCTTAATATCATTAAAATTATTCAAGTCAAACACCGCCATATAAACTTGGTAAAACGCTTACGCAACAGCTTAATACGCAATTAAATGATACTTTGATTAGAGTTAGGACTATTGTAATTGTAATCAAAACAATAACAGTAACAATAGTTATTGTTATTGTATTAACTTAATTTAGAAACAATAACAATACTTGTGATTTACAACTATTGTAATTCTGTAATACAATAACAATAAATATTGTATTGTAATTCATCTTATAAAACAATAACAATATCTAAAAAAAAATGTATTGTAATGACCCACTACAACAACAATATTGTATTGTAATTCGTCTTTGTAATACAATAACAATATATTGTTATTCTAATAAAAAAAAATATTTTATTGTCAAAATTTAATAAATGTTTTAATAGTCCAGTTGCCGACTATATACCCTTGTACCCTTGATTCTACTTTACTGAAACATAATGGGAGGGGAAGGGGTGTCAGAATGGTAAATTGGGCAACTTTAAATATTGAAAATCAAAGTTAACGGGATCAAAAAAAAGGAAACCACCATTTTTCTGCAAATGAAAGGGATTCGGCAGACCTAAGACAGCGATTCAACATAAAGTACGTCCTGAGAAATAAAAAATATCAAAAATATCAGTAAGTTCGTCAGAGATGAATATAAATACGTTAAAATACGTTAGCTTTTCTACTTTAATGTAAAGTAATACACTACAATAATTATTGTAAGTGTTTTCATCAAAACAATACAATAGTTATTGTAATTTTACTTCATTAAAACAATACAATACAATAGTTCTCGAATTTTATTGTATTGTAAGAAAAAATAACAATACAACACTTATTTTAATTGTTTTTCATCACAGCAATACAATACCAAAATATAATTTTTTTATTGTTTCTGTAATATTACAATACAATATTATTGTATTGTAATGTGTAATTGTATTTAATTTTTACAATTGCAATTACAATAGTCCTAACCCTAACTTTGATCATATTTTTGTGTAAGAATGGTAAAAAAATTGATAATGAATAAAATATATCATACATATAAATATAGCTACAGATATTGAATATAATTTGAGTAAATACTTTCGTTTTACTTATCATTTCTAGGACTTATTTTATCTCATTATTTTAAAAGTCTTCTCTTTTCATAATGGCGATATGAAGGCAGGTTGCATCCAGGTGTGGCTGCAACTCATAGTTTATCTGTTCACACTGATTGTTTATTTAATTCATCGATGGAGAATCCAATTAACCAACGATCTTTTTTACTATCACACCCTAAATCCAAACATTTAATCTTTTGAAAAAAACTACGAATCAAAGATATTTGTATATTTATAAAGAGACGTTGGAACTTATTTTGGATTGGAGGGGAAAAAAAAAGAGGGCCCTTAAAAAAGACTAAACAGGAAAAGGATATCAAAGAGTAGTTCGTTTCTTAATTCAGATTTTTGAAATATAAGTAATTAGCATATTATTGCTAAAATTGAATTAATTTTTCATGAGAATTATTGAAATATATTTATAAAATGTGTTTTAAAGCATGTGATTGTAATTATTGAAACATCTATAAAATATGTGTTTTAAAGCATGTGATTGTAAAAATATATTAAAAAGTAAAAAAGTGTAAACTGAATTTTTCTTTTTGTTAAGAAAACGATATGGAAAAAAACATACCGGCATGGAGTAGAAAAATAAACCCAAGATGGCGAATATAATTAACATGGCCACAGCCTTCGCAATTGTAAACTTATGCTGCTCCCATAAAGCATAGCGCAACGCTTTTATTGGCATCATAAGCCATTCCATCATCAAATCAGGGCGGCTGAAAAATGAAGAAAGCTGTTAAAATAATTCAAAAAAATTCTCAAAACAAAAAAAAATAGTTTACTATATTTTCTGATTAAACCATAGGAAAGGTTACTTAGGAAACGGTAGAGGATTCGGTTCCTTCCTGCCTAAACCCGCAGGATCTTCCTCCGCTTCTTGTTCTGTCATTAATATCAACTCAACCTCAACTTTTCCAACCAATTCAGGTTCAGCATCTGCTGTATCGAGAATAAAAGGCCACCATCCTTAAAAAAAAAAAAAACAATCCGGAAACTTAATCATTACAGAAATTCTAATTTTGATAGATAGAAATTAAAGTTCATAAAATCTTTTTTGTTAACTTTTAATGCTTAACAATAACAAACTCTTCAGAGAAAAAAATTGTTTTATGTGAAATCCTGTTTTTGCAACAGGCTAGTGTTTTTAATTACCACAGTTTATCTAAAGAAATTTCTTTTTGTAAAATTAAGGCTCCTAAGATATAGAACAGCTTGTGAGCAAAAATTGGACAAGAGAGATTTAAGATCTTGATGCAATATTTTCTGATAAATTTTAGTGGAACTTGGAAGATTTTAAAAAAAAGCATGTTTTAAATAGTAATTTATATTTATCAACGTAAATTTTTAAATTAGGAAAAAAAGAAAAAAAAAATTAACTAAAAATTCACTATTTTAAAGCACAACAGAATTATTGTAAATAGCTACATAATAATAATTTAATAACCAAATAAATAAAGTAATAATAATAATAATGATGATGATGATGATGATGATGATGATGATGATGATGATGATGATGATGATGATGATGATGATGATGATGATGATGATGATGATAAATAATGATAAGTAATGATAAATAGTAATGATAATAATAAATAAGAATATACATAAAAAAATAAACTAAAAACCGTTATATTTTAAAATAAAATTATAAAAAATCATTTAAAGTAAAAAACTAGGAAAATCTCTTCGTTGAAACAAAAACGACAAAAGAAATCAAAGTGAAAACTGCTCATAATATTTGCGTTGAAATACGATACATGGTATTTGACATCGTTAATCGAGAAGCGGAAGTAATTTGACTGGTAACTGAGGCGAACGAAATATTCAAATCGGCATCGAGAACTTAAACACTAGCTAAGTTTACATAGAACCAACTGCGTTTTGGAAGCATTTTTATCCGGAACTACTATCACTACCACCACCACCACCAAATAATTTGCTGACAACTGCATCCTGATAAAACCAATTCGTATAAACAAGATTTAACGATTTGGAAGGAAACAATAAACAAAAACTATTTTCTGATCTTCATTAAAGCAATATTTAAAATACAACGAAAACTCACGGTAAAAAACAAACAAACAAAAAAACATGTTAAAAATACCCACTGATCATAAAGATAAACATAAAAGCATGGTATAAGACTGATTGAATGTACTTACAGGCATGGTGTAGAGAAAGAGCCCCATTATTGCCAATATAACGGCAATGATAACAAACTTTCCGAAGCAGAACTTGTATTGCTCCCACAGAAAATATCTCAGCGCTTTTAACGGATTCATCATCCACTGCATTGCTACATCGGGTCGACTAAGAAAAAACATAAACTATTATTTTTCATTTAAATCTAAATAAACAGCTATAGGTACATTAGAACTGATTAACAATTAACGTACTTCGGAAATGGTAGAGGCTGTGGTTCTTTGCGGCCTAAACCTGCAGGATCAGCTGCAGCTTCGACCTCAGTAAGTAATTCCAACTGAGCTTCAACTTTGCCCACGAGTTGAGGCTCAGAGTCATCATTTGCCACAATAAATGGCCACCAACCTATGTAGAATTAAAAACTAAGATCAATAAACAAAATTTCTGTTAAAAAAAAAAAGAGATTTAGAAAGAACAGCGGGTGGAAGCACTACTACATTTTTTATTGTAATTTAAAGCACACACAGAGGTGCGCTTTAAATTGGTAAAGCTTCAATTAATTGATAAGATGCAAGATGAGATGCAAGATGAGGGTGCAAGATGAGGATGCAAAACTTCTAACAATCGACTAATACATCCCTAGCGTCAAAAAAAAACAACAAAAAAACAAAAAAAAAACTACTTTGTTTACTATAACTAGAATTTGGTGAGTGCTTTTTTTTTTTTGTCTCTAAATTATAAATTAAGCCTAAAAGGTTTTTCGAGCAAGCCGACGATAGGCTAAAAAACGCAGTAGTGCTGCAACCATGCGAACTTGAAAAATTTATATTGAAAATCAACATACCACTATTCTTCTGTTTGCTGTTAAATCCATGTTTGCCCTCAAGTAGCACATTTTATCCCTGTCACTTAATTTTTTTAAAAAAGCGTGCAAACGAGATAAGCAAGTGAGATAAGCAAGCGAACAAATTAATAAAAAGCGAACACATCTAATAGCGCTGATGTTAGAAATACTTTTAATAAAGAAAGTTTAAATATGTTTTAACTGGAATGAAAAAAAAAAAGAAAAAAAAAGAAAAAAAAATCATAAAAAATGCAGTAGTACTCATTCTAGTAAGAATACGTGGAAGTTTTTATTTTGATGTTTAGGAATTGACAGTTTTAAGGAAAGAAAAAACAACTTTTTTTAATCAATGAAAACAAAAAGCGAAAAACAAACTGATTTAAAAAATTGATTATGAATAAAGAAGAACTGATATGTATAAAACACTTTTTGACAGATTCAGGCGAAGTTTCAGGTAAATTTGATTTGGTTCACCATAACAACTATTTTCTCTAAATTTTGCAGATTATAGTTTCCGATTATCTTGTTTTGAACTTCCTCTAGTTCATAGAATTCTTCTTTTTTCGTATATAAATTATGGCGTGCTAATCCCATAGTAAAGAAGAATTAGTTCCAAAGTCATAGAGCAATATGATTTGAAACTTTTTAAGTTAGGTGATAATTGCTACATACCGTTTTTAAAATTTTTTCCGAGCTTAAGGTTTATGAAAATGTATTTGCTACCTTAAATAAACCTTTAACTTCTTTAAATACCCTCGAGTCTTTAAGTGCTATTTCAATTCGTTTGATAACCATTGAAGGTTTTCAGTGGCTACAGTTCAGTACCAAGATTCTTGTTAGGGTAGGATTGACCATTGATAAGATACTTGTTAGGTTAGTATTGACCATTGATAAGAACATAGTTGTTGCAGAAGTTTCAGTATAGCTTCCACCCGGTTCATTTTATCAAGATAACATGCTGTGCTTGGACTTTTATTTTGTTTTAAAAGTGGGGTAAGTATCTGCATTTTTGCATAAGATCTTGCATAAAATCAATCAGGTCACAATTTGATCTTCTATTTTATTTTCTGCCTTTCCTGGCCTGCATTTAGCTCAATTGTTGCAGCTGATATAACAATTGAGCTAAATGCAGGCCAGGAAACAACAAAATTTCAGATCATAACTAAGAATGCCACAAGTTACTTATTCAGATTTTTGCTTCATAGCACTTTGCCTGGACCTGTATGGCTATTCCAGCTCTTTGACTGAATCAATTCTTAAATTTTTATGACAAAAATCAGTCAGGTGTTTGGTCTTTATTTTTTTAGTGCTTATGCACTTTATACTTTTAAGTAAAAAAAGAGTTTAAATTTTTATCAGAAAAAACAAAAAAAGTACTAAAAACATAAAGTAATAGAACAAAATACAAAGCAAAGAATTGAAGAATTATTAAAGCATAGCCTAGTTTTATATAGAACCTTCAGTAAAAGTTATTTATTAACAAATGCTTTATTAGAAAAAGTAATTAAACTATTGAAGAAATAAACATTTTCTCATAATAACCTGTAAAACATTAGATAGCGCAGCATGTAAACTAACCTTTAATTAACTTCTTCTTAAAAATTGAATCTCTGTTTTCGTTGTTCATTGTTTCTATATTACACTGAACAGAGGTTTTGGATGGGCGAGGTATACTTGTAAGATTAAATGTAACATCACCTATGCATAAATTATGTACAAGTTAATTACATCTATTTAATAAAGGCAAAAATATTCAACTGAAAACAGCAAAAACTCCTGATACTAGTCATACAAAAGTACGAACCAATAAAATCATCTGAAGACAAAGCATCTGAATCCCAACACTGTAAAACTAGTCTGGCAGGAACTTTTTCTTCAGAAACATCCCACGAAAACAGGGAAGCCTATATAAATTAATACTGTAGTCATCACTGTTGATTAAAATAGATTTTAACGTTGCTAAAATTTCAAGAAGAGAGAAGACAGAGAGACACAGAGAGAGAGAGAACTACCTTTTTCACAATAACCACTCTCTCTTCTGCTTTGTAAAATTTGAATGGAAAAATAAATCTCCAATTAAAATTTCCTTCTCCAGTCAAACTACTATTGTGGACATCAGTGGATTGACTGTTGTTCTTCAAGCCTTCAATCCATCTAAATTTTAAACTACTTACTTAACCATGTTAACTCAATGAATGGACAAAAGAGAACTTAAAAGCTTAAGAATAAAACTATAGCAATAGAGCTTAAGTACTAGGTGATAATTTACAGGTATAACAGAGGTTGAAGATTCTAATTATTATTAATATACCCTTTAACATATATATCTGCACATGGTTGGCCAGTCAAAATATTTATGTCACCAAGAATGACATCTTCGGTGTTCCAAATTATGCATCGAAGCTCATAGCTAAATATAAAAGTCAATATATGAGTAGTTAAGAGTTATTAGATTAACTTTTGTTTACATACATAAAATGCAGATAAAATTACTTTAAAATCATGTGCAACTTTTAATAAATATTGATCAAAAAAAAAAAAAAAAATTAAAGTCTCTTGTTTCTAAATCAATGGCTTATAATTCTAATTCTAATAATTGCTTATAACTGCTTATAATTGTTTATAATGCTGCTAATTCCATTTAAATTAATTTCTAATTAGTTCTAAATTAATTCTAAATAGAAGGTAATTGTAGTTTCTGTGTTTATTACTAGAACACCTACCTTTAGATGATTAAGATATAGCTTTAACAAGAATATTGAAAAATTCATTTTAATATGTTTATTCAATGACTGTTTAGATTGATATTTTGAAAATTTCAAGTTGTTTAATTCAGATTGAGAGTATTTAAAGATTCATTTAACAATAATTTAAATACACAGATTAATTAAAGATTTTTCAAATACTTTAAATTGCATATAAAAAGGTTGTTAGGATCTTACGAAATAGGTTTTCTTGGAGTAATATCAACAGCAGCACCTGGTGATGGCCCTTCCATGCTAAACAAATCAATCCACAACTGAAGACGACCCTAAAAACATAAAAAACATTTCTTTATTTTTGTAACTTAAAAAAATGGCTAATGTTTGCACAGCACAACAATGAAAAATCTTTTTAAATAATTTTACCAATTTCCTGTGTTGTTTGATTACTGATTCCAAGAATAGTAATAAAAAAACTGGTATTGCCCATCAATTTATCGCATTTTTAAATTTAAAAAAAAGAATTTATTATTCAAAATGTGAAACGCTTGCTTTTGCTGTATGCTTTCTTCAATTAATGTAACCTTGAGTTGCAGTGTTTGACTTGATGTGCTTTTAATTCAAACTCAAAGTATGGCTAATCATGGTTGTAAAAACTTTCCTAAAAAACCTTTCTTGGTTTAAATGAGGTGACTTTTTAGTTAAAAAACGTCAAACGAACATTACTGACTTTATGAAAAAAGTATTTTAGTGTAAAAATTGGTAATCACAAAAAATCTTGGGCTCCTCACAAAGTATGCTATGTTTCTGTTGAGAATCTTAGGAAATGGTACAAGAAAGAGAAGAAAGCTTTTAAATTTGTACTATCCATGGTATGGAGAGAGCAAAAGAATCATTCAAACAACAAATTTAGTTGATATTTTGCAATTTTATCTAGAGTTGGACTTAAAAAATGATCCTTTAAAAACCTGGTTATAAGTCCTTGCTATATTTAGACCATTTTTTAGTTAACATTTAACAGGTTAGGGTGGAGAAATTGGAATTTGTCAAAGTGAAATTTCACATCATAAAAATCATACAAAAATTATTTTTTTTTAGTAAAGCATGATTTTGTACATTAAATGAACTTGAAAATTAGATGAGCTCATCAATCTTCACATAAACAATTTATTAAAGTTTCCCACCTTCTTTTTAGCAATATCTTAAAATAAACCTTGAAAGTGAAGGTACAATTCTTATGAACATTTATATGCCTACTTACCTGCTCTATACCTGGAATATCTGATCTTAATAAAGATCTTGTTTCAACGTGTTCCGGAACAAGATCATAACCTTTTCCCTCTATCATTGAAAAACTGTGAAGTGCTTTCAAAGCACTAGGTTCATCTGATTGCTTAGGATTCCCTAAAACAAAATAAATAAATTGTAAAACAAATTTTCATCAATTTTTATTGCATCCTTGTTATTATCATTTTAATTGAAACAGATAAACAGTGTTTTCTTTAAAAAATACTTATTTGACTTCTGCTCATTCCTAAGGTTGTCATTGCAAACTTTAGGTATGAACAGTTTTTATATTAAGGTGCAGCATTTCTGGTTAATAGTTAATATTTTGTAACGACATTGCTTAACAGTTAACATATACTTTTATTGTTAATAAAGATGGGAGTGGTCAGTGTTCTAACTTGATTTGTGAACAAAAATCATAAAAATTTAAAACTACAACTATATCTAGTACAATTATTCATTATTAATAAGACATATTTCTTTTTAGTTACAATGTTCATATAGAAAAAAAAAGTTTAGTTATAAAAAACAAGCTCATTTTTTAAAAAGTGCACACTATAATCAATACTTCTACATAAATTATTACATTTATTGTTGCATTTCCAAATTAATTTTATCATTAAAAAACTTACCGTTATCATCTAAAATATGGTCTTGTGCACAAAACACCCATTTCTCGACACGACATTTGCCTGGTGTAAAATGAGGGCCATCTAACTTTAAGTCTTTACATAAGCGCTGCAGAATTGCAGTTGGTTTTATTGGATCTCGCCACTTATTGAAACCATTGCTTAAAATTAATTTCATAAGCTCTTGATTTAAAATACGAAATTACAAAAGCATCAAACATCAAATTGATAACAATACTATTAAGGCAACAGTTTTATTATAACAGTGTTGAATAATACAACTTTAACCATACTCTTTGTTTATTCTATTCACTAGAACTTTTTAGATGGACTATATTCATAAATTGAGTTTTAATTTGAATAAGAAAAAATTGCTGAAGTAAAAGTGTTTCTCTGAAACAGTTTTTACACATTCAGAGGAAATTGAAAACAGACTTTCACTCTAATATTCTAAATAAAAACTATTTTACTAATCATGTAAAGGAAAACCCAAATAAATCATGAATGAAAAAATAGTTTAATTTCAAAAGAAAAACTTACATTGGATAAAATCCCATTAAAGAAAAAGGAGAAATCAAAATTAGAAATATTAATTTTTCCTTAGAGACATGAAGATCAACTGAAGTAGTTGAATTCCCAAACAAAGGTGGATGTTTTTACCTTCCCTGATAATCAGTGACTTATAACTTTCCTAAGCTATATGCCCTTGGTTAATTGGTGAATTAAGTTTAAAATCAAAACTTTTAAGAACTTGAATGAAACTTAAATCTTTAAGAAACAGAAACAATCTAGCTGAAATTAGAATGTGGAAGAAGAGATGAATCATTTGTTATGAATTGGAGAATTTAGCAGAGATAATGTCCAATTCCATATCATACAGAACAGATTCTAATGCCAAATCATAAAGAGAACTAACTTAGAGAGAACCAAGTTCAGCAATTGGGCAGAATCTCTAGCCTTACTGAGGATTGTAAGGAAGAATCTCTAGCCTTGCTGAGGATTGCAAGGAAGAAGTAAGAGACATGACACTCACCATTAGTCTTTTCTAACAATTTTTAGGATCTTTTAAATTGGTTAAAAAGAAATATAGAAATTATTTATTATTTTTCTAAAGACATGAGATCTTTTTAGCAGATGAAAAAACTTGAAGAATCTAAATCTGAATTTAGTCATTTTTGTTCTAGCAGAAGAAATGTGCATTCTGATGGTCATTGTTATCAGTGTTTATCATCTGTCATTCCAACTCCTTGTTAAAGAATATAAAAACTCATGACTAAGATGTAATACTGTTTAAAAAGGTGCTGGAGTCATAGGTGCTAAATACAGATAAACCAAAGTCCAAGTATCAGTAAAGAGAACCCCTTATCTGGATCCTTTAATAATGGAAAGTTCATGGCTTTTATAATGCTCAAGCATAAAATTGCTAAAATGCAGTGGATGAAGCCTCCAGAGCATTGGGATTACAATAATTATTATCTGAAATTTAAATATTCAAATTTTTTTAATATAAGAATTAGGCAGTGACATAAAAAATTGCCATAAACTAAAAGATTGTTTAAAAATTTGGTGTAAAATGCTGTAAGTATTTTGTTTGCTGAATTAGTTATTGAATGAATTATACATTGTTAATATTTTTATGATTTGATATTTTTTTTATTTTCACTTTAAAAATTAATTTAGCAATTAAAAAGCCATTTACAAATTAGAAGCAATTTGTTTAACAAGATTTAATTGCTTGCTAAAGCTTCAGCAAATGCTTTGAGACTTATAAATATGGAGACTAAGGTTTTATTGTTTCTGTTTAATGATTGAAATTGAATCAAGAATCTTTAATGGAAAAATATTTAATGGAATCAAGAATCTTAACATCAAAAATAAATACCAGCTTTTTTTCCTTACATAAGATAAATTTTTTAAATGTTCACCCAGCTTAACATAAAAGCAAAATATTTTTAATCATAGAGAAAAGCAAAAATATCCATCATGTAAATATCCATATTTAAAAAACTGAGTCATGTTATTATGTTAGAGTCATGTTATTATGTTGTCATTGTATTTGTTATGTTATTATGTTGTCATATTTTATTTGCAGCAACAACTTTGATTTTTTTTAAACTATTAAGAGTAAGATTAAGTGTAAAAACATTTCGGTTTTTATTTATTCTAGGGTTTTTTTTGACCAATTTAGCTGGAACTTTCACAGAAGCTGATTTTCACCATAACTCATTTTTTGCATTAAAAAAAAAAAAAAAACTTTCAGTTTATTATATTTTCTACTTGTTAAATTGAACTGAGACTTTTTGTGAAATCTTTAGTTAAATTGAACAAAGGTAAAAAATATGAAAAATGTTTTAGAAGATTAACTTAAAAATAAAATTGTTTACAAACCATTGTATGCAACTGAAATGTCTAGCTTGCAATGAAAAGGAATGAACGTTCATGATCATATGACATATACCATTTCCCTCTCTCAGAGTTTAAAAAAGACTAAGTGCACTGTGAAATTGAATATTCATATAAAAACATTTTTAGATACCATTTTTAGATTATTTTTTGTACCTTTTCTTTGCAAAAACTTACATTTAGGATCATTTTTTGCCACCAGATTTTACTTATTAGGAAAAATAATCACAAAACATGTTATATGCAATACTTTAAAGGTATATTTAACTGTAGAAAAATGAAAAAAACAGCACAATTCTTAAATATCAAAAAAATAAATCTTACATATGGTAACGTACTGACATCCCACAAGTGGCACGATGCTTTGAAAAGAATCTGTTTTCAATATCGATCTTGGTTTCACCAATCAAATCATCTGAACCCACCAAATCATAATCAAAAACTGAGATTGTCAACATATTATCATGGGGCAAAGTTACTTCAAAGTCAAAGGTTCTAAGATAACAGGTTAAAAGTCAAAGGTTCTAAGATAAGATTTTTTTCAGACATTTTTATTTAAATAAAAGCAACAAACAAACTCTAATACATTACATACACTACATGCATTACATACATTACATAGATACAAATACATAGATACAAATACATACATACATTACATATATACCTACATGCATACATGCATATATATATATATATATATATATATATATATATATATATATATATATATATATATATATATATATATATATATATAGGGTGATTTAGATTGTAATAGAAAAATAAAAGTTCACAAAAAGCATTCTCCTCAAGGTTGCCTCTGTTCCTTTATCACCTAGGATCATGTGTACCAAAAATTAGACTAAAAGAAGCAATTTTAGGGGTTGCCATGTTTTATAAGATGAATTAACCATTGATAAAATTTTGTGATTCTCTCAAATTTTGAAAATTTGTTTTTTTATTATATATATATATATATATATATATATATATATATATATATATATATATATATATATATATATATATATATATATATATATATATATATATATATATACATATATATAAAACAATATATTTTGAATAGAAATCAATATAGCAACCACTAGATCTTCTGCTGTGGTTCTTCTGTGGTGTGGCTTAATGGTAAACATACACAAACCCTGTTGACTGCCAGACTTCCTTCAAGAGGGGATGTTCTTTGGAGGTTGCTCTTCCATCATATAGAAGAGAAACAAGAAGTGAAAAAAAGTATTCAGTTCTTATTATATGGGAGAGAGGAAAAATTCCAACTCAAAGAATTGACAATGCAGAAAGAAAGTCAAAAAAACTTTATGACGAATATCTGTTGCTGAAAAAACACCGACAATCAAAATTGGGCAGCTGTCAAATGAAAGAAAGACTTTTCCATGCTAACCTTGAAGAACTTTTTGATGTATCAACCAAAAATGCATCAGAAGTTATGAAAAACAATGAAGATAAAGCATTTTTACATCAGCAGCATGAAGATCCATTAAGTTGTAGCATGGCAGGAATTGATCGGAATTTAACAGCTAGGGAGGCATGGAAACGAGTCCGAGAAACTAAAATGGAATTGAGGCGTCAAAGCAGTAAAGTGGAACTGATGGAAAAAACAGAACTCATTTCTTCTTCATCAGCAGTTGACATTGCGAGTGAAAGTAGCTCAAGTTCCTCGGATGATGATGAATGTCAGACTCTTTCCACTTCCAACACACTGAGCACAAGTGGTTCAACGAAAAAGAAAATGAAAGTTCTAACAAATAATGTTGTATTGTCTCTTGATTGTGTTAATATTTCTGATCACCGTGCACTCTTCGTGGTTGGAACAGTTGCTCAGGCTCTTGGTCACTCTCTAAAAGATTTATTATTGTCATACACCACAATCCGCAGAGAAAGGGGATCTGTTCGTGAAGCGCTGACCACAGCTGACCACTTCTTCTGCATTGGGATGGAAAGCTCTTACCTGAAACCACTGGTGGTCAAAAAAAAGTAGATAGAATTGCCATCCTTGTGACTGGTGGTGGGGTGGAAAAATTGCTGGGCATTCCAAAGATTGATTGAGGTACAGGTGAGCAACAAGCTGATGCTTGCATGAATGCTCTTAAAAATTGGAAATTGGAAGAACTTGTTCAGGGACTGGTTTTTGACACTACTTCATCCAACACTGGGTTTAACATTAGTCCCTGCACAATAATAGAGCAGAATCTTGACCGTAATCTTATATGGATAGCATGCAGACACCATGTCTTTGAAGTCATGCTTTCCAACATTTTCATGACTGCATTTGGAAGCACTGGAGGACCTGAAGTTGGAATTTTTAACCATTTCCAGAAACAATGGCCAGCAATCAACAAGGAGGTGTTCACTATAGGGAATGAATAATTGTATAACTATGATTTTTTTTCTCAAACTCCGTGAAGAAATGGTAGTGTATTATAGTGAAACAATTAAAGGTCAACAACCCAGGGATGATTACTTAGAACTCTTGAATTTGTGCTTTATTTTTCTTGGAGGATCAACTGCAACATCGGAGTTGAATGTAAAGTTTTGGGCACCAGGTGCAACACACAATGCACGTTGGATGGCAAAAGTTATATATTGTATGAAGATATATTTGTTTCAGGATCAATTTGTTGTTACTGCAAAGGATAAGAAAGGAATAACAGACATAACTCTTTTTGTGGCATTTATATACGGACAGTTTTGGAATGAAGCTCCGTTAGCTGAACAAGCACCATTCAATGATGCCAAGCTTCTTCAACGAATTCAAGAATATTCAAATTGTACAATTGCAATTAATGTAGCAAAAGCTTTTCATCGCCATCTGTGGTATTTTTCTGAACATCAAATAGGAGACATATCAAACAACCTGAAACAACAGCCAAAACAGATATCTCTCAAAAGACTTGATGCAATTGTCACAGTACATTTTCTTCCTTCGTTACACAATGCACTGCAGAACTTTTCGATCTAATTGTGAAGAATGGCAAAGAAAAAGCTGAATCATTTTTAATGAAAGAATCTTCAGAGTGGGAAATGGATTCAACAAATCTTGAAATGAAGTACAAGGTTCGTCAAATGAAGGTTGTCAACGATTGCGCAGAACGAGGCACAGCACTTATACATCCTTCAACAAAAGCGTTACGAAAGATGAAAACCAATTGGTTGATTGGTTGATCTTTACCGAAAGGAATTTCCAGTTGCATCAAAGTCTACCCTGATGAAGATGACTGTTGGATGATGAAAATGATTGATCTATTACTGCCAAGTGTAATTACATAGTAGTACAGTACTATATTATTGTTTGTTTAGCATTGAACATCCAATATCCACCACTAAATGATAAGTAATTGATAATAAATAATTAAAAAAAAAACTTTTTTTTTTACTTTTTTAACCTCATTCCAAAATGACAAAACATGGCAACCACTAAATATCATTCAATTTGATTCAAATTTTGGAAAGTAATTACTATTGTCATATAGAACAAGGGCAAGCTTGAGGACAACTAAAGTTTTAAACCTAAAAATTTTGCATCACCCTTATTTATATATATATATATATATATATATATATATATATATATATATATATATATATATATATATATATATATATATATATATATATATATATATATATATATATATATATATATATATATATATATATATATATATATATATATATATATATATATATATATATCAGTGGGGTGCAAAAAGAAAGCCACACTAACAATTTTCCTTGTTTTTAAGTATAAAATGTATAGTTAAGCAAAGCAAAAAAAATTGGATGTAGCAATGAAAAATTCAGGAAAGAAGAGATATGTATATATATACACTAATATTTACATAACAAAAATCTTTAAAAATAGGGAATAACATGGGCACATTTAAGATTTTAGAAAACAACTAACAGATATAGAAATTAGATGAATTATTGAAGCTGCTGACCAAGGAGAGTCTCATAGAAGCATTGGAAAGTGTTTTAAACAGCAAAACTCCACTATTAGCAGATTGGTAAAGAAATATAAATAAACTGGTACAACTGATAGGTCTATTGGATCAGGGAGAAAACCTAAAACTTCAAAAAAGGAAGATTGCTACATTCTTAACACAGTCAAAAAAGATCGTAAAATCACATGTTGTGAGATAAAACTAGATTTGAACCTTACTAATATCACAAAGTGGAAAATATCTTGTCGAATAAAAGCATCAGGTGAATTTTTTTCTGGAAAGCAAATAAAAAAACCATTTTTTAGTGAAATTAATCGCAAAAAAAGATTAAAGTGGTGCATTGATCACAAAGATTGGACATGTGAACAATGACTAAAGTTATTTGGAGCAACGAGTCTCCTTTTGTCCTGTTTTATAATGCACACAAAGATTAAAGTGGGTTTATTTTTTGCACACAAAGTTGGAAAACTTTACCGGGTAAAAGGCACCATGGACCAGCATTTGTATCACAAAATCTTAGTTAATCAATTTGGAACGAGTATAAAAGAACTTTTTCCTAATGGTGACTACATATTTCAACAAAATAACAATCCCAAACATACAGCATGGTTGAATAAAAGATATTTAGAATCTAGATTGATGAAACTTATATCTTGGTTAGCACAGTCTCCTGATTAAAATCCAATAGAAAACCTATGGTTTATATTGGATAAAAAATAAAAAGATCGTAGGACAACAAATGAAGATGAACTGGTCCAAATTCTTCTTGTTGGTTTAGAATGCTTTGCCAAATGACTTGTTAAAAAGACTTGTAGATAGTATGCCTTCTAGATGTGCAAAAGTCATAAAAAACAAAGGGTGGCCAATTAAGTACTAATACAACTAAAACTTGAAAAATACTTCACAAACCTTAATTTCTTTTTATTATGTGTAATAGACAATAATATCAAAAGCATTTCTATCAAAATTATCTTATATTACTTTTGTTATATTAGTTTAAGACATTTTTTATTGCTTTTTTTATTAAAAAATTGAGTGTGGCTTTTTTTTTGCACCCCACTGTGTACACACACACACACACACACACACACACACACACACACACACACACACACACATACACAAACACACACACACACACACACACACACACACACAGAATTGAGTTATTAAAATTAATATTTTCTAAAATACTGAGGTTTTAATTGTTTCCATCCTTTGATTACTTTTTATATGTCAATTTGTTAAATTAAACTTTTGCAAAGATTCTCATATAGATAATTAATTTAAACTTTTTTCTCAATTTTCTCAATATCCTTTTGAATGGA
Source organism: Hydra viridissima (assembly GCF_058129835.1). NCBI lineage: Eukaryota > Metazoa > Cnidaria > Hydrozoa > Anthoathecata > Hydridae > Hydra > Hydra viridissima. Next base: position 6,904,200 of record NW_028324304.1, on the reverse strand, counting down.
GTTAATGCGGTTTGGAAAAAAACGCCTCATATATTAAAACATACATCATAAAAAATATAGAATGTATATATAGCCAATAAAATTTTAAAGATAACCATTAAACTAAGATGATAACTTGCCTTCCAAAAGTTGGATTAAGTTGCTTAGGTATGTAGTTATCTCGATCTTTTATAACTTGTTTTCCAACTTGTATTTTAACAAAAGGATCAGCCTATACAATTAAATTTTGTCAACAACAACTATTGCAAAGTAATTTTTTTTTTCACTCATAGTATATATAATTTCAATAGCAGCAACTGATATTGATATTATTATGATATTGATATTATTATGATATTGATATTATTATGATATTGATATTATTATGATATTGATATTATTAAAAATGATTGATATTATTAAAAAGAAAACTTTTTCAATCAATTTAAATGCAATAAATGCAAAAAAAAAAAAAGGTATTTAAATGCAAAAAAAAAAAAAAAAAAACATAAGAAATATTATACAAGCATAAACATTCAATTAACCTTTCCATCCAAATCAGTTGGTTTCAAATCAATAGCCTGCCAAAAAGAAAAAAAAAAAACATGGCACAAATTGTATTTCAGATTTTGGAATAACTAAATTTACATTATGTATTCTTGCCGAAAATAAGTTTGTAAAAATAAATCAATCACTAATCACTAGGAGATATGTAAAGAGTATTTGCAGTGTACTATTTACACTGTTCTTTCTATAAGTGAGAGTGCTTGTATCAGTTGTTTATTAGAAGAAAGAGCACAAATTGCTGCATATTTTCCATTGTATTGTTTCAGATAATACCAATCATGATATATAAGGTATTAAAAACAATTATTAACAATATTATATAAAACAATATACAGAAAGTTGTTTAGTTCTCTGATTACTGTGGAAAAGTCATCACATTATCACAGAGGCAATTTTGAAGTAAATGCCAAAAATGTATTTTTTGCAAAACAAGTCATAGGAAGTAGCTATGTTATGGTATCAGAAGAAAAATAGAAACTTGTTTATAAAGCTACTCTACAGAGAAACTTTTCTAATCAGTTAATCTAAAAGATGTTTTTTTAAAAAATGGCTAAGAAAGAGCAAACTTTTAAGACTCATATCTAAAATACATGAAGCTACACAAAAAAATATGACTGAGTTCCTTTTAACATGATGCCAAAAAAAGCAATAGTCAATAAAACTTGGAGGTGAGATAATTTGTCTGGATGAGTTATAGAATGATTCAAATGCAACTAAAAATTTTTTAATTCTTTAAGAATTTTTTTTTCAGCATAAAAAAGGTCTTGTAAAAAAATTCTATTTCAAAAAATTCAAATTACCTTAACAACATATACACGACACAAAACATTAATTGGATCCATGGTAGGTAGGCGTTTAAATGAGCCTAGAGTGTTATTTTCATTGTAAAAAAAGGATGGCAGAGGATACTTCCACACCTTTATGGCTCCCTAGAAGATAACAACAATTTCAATATAAAATAATCAGTCAAAACTTAAAATAAGTAGTTGGTTAACTTTTTATATAGAATAAAATATCAGCAAATTTTAAATATTCACCTTGAATTTGCCATATATCCTACTTTCATCATCATTGTCATTTCCATCACTTTTTCCTCTCAACAAAACCCAAGACTGAAGCACATCACAAAGCCCATCTAAATTTGATACTTCCTCTAACTCTGTTTTGTATATCTAAATAGTTTTTAAAACTCCAAAATAATCAATAAATGCAACAAATAACTAATAAACAACAAATTTTCTATAATTTCAATCACAATTTACCAAATTCAAGGAATTTAGCTGATCAATACTGTTTACTTTTTTATACCTTAAGTCTTATAATTCTTGGATTAATGATTTTCTTTTTTCCTAAATTAAGATCTTCCTCCTCTTCTTCTCCATCTTCGTCTAAAATAACTGCCTTCTTTCCTTTCTTTGCCTCAGCCAATTTTTTCTTCTTTTTTGCTGCATCACGAGCTTCTTGTAAGCGCTCTTCATCCTTTACAGTTTCATAAAATCTTGCCCACCAATCTATTTGATCTTCATCTTCTTTCTCTTCTTTTTCTTCCTCTTCTTCTTCCTTTTCCTATATTCAGAAAGATAAGGTTATTTAAAAAAATACTTTGAAGTAAAAATAATATTTAAAAAATACTTCTTAAAACATTTCTTTGTTGAGATTAAAACTTAAGGTATTACTTCCTCTGCTTCTGCAGCTGCAGCTTCTTCTTCTGCTTTTAGCTCTTCTTCACCAACCAAGATAACTTTCATTTCTGGAACATCATTATCTTCCTCTTTTTCTTCCCCTTCACCTGGATAAAAATCATTTAAACAGTTTTAACAAAACTTCAAGTTTATAACAACAATGACTAAAAACTGTATACAAGTAAAAAAATAAAAAACATCAAACTTAATTAGTTATCTAGTCATCCCTGTGTAACTTGATATATCATAAAATTTAAACAGTTTAGGGAACACTCTAGAAATTCCATATGGGTATTCCTCACTTTTACGGGGACTTTTATATGGGTATTACCCACTCTTATGGGGATTTGTTACAATCAGTTAACCACTGAAAGTTAAGCAGCAAATATAGAGTGGGTGAAGAAACCCATATCACTGTACTTACATAAAATAAAGTTGGGAAGACCCCAAGAGCCATTTTTAATACGTATATGTGTGTATATATATATATATATATATATATATATATATATATATATATATATATATATATATATATATATATATATATATACATGTTTACGTATATAAATTTATAAGCAATATATGCATATACATGTTTAAATATGTAAATTTATAAGCAATATATCAATTTTAAAATATGATGGACTAAAGTAAGACTTAAGAAAAATGTCTAACCATCTGGTATTACAGGAGCTATAGCAGGAGGTGGAGCAGGTGCAGCAGCAGGCTGGGTAACCTTTTCTGCTGCAGGTTCTCCAGAAGTATCTTGTATAATATTAAGTTCTATTGCTTCTCTTTCTTCTTCTTCTTTTTCTCCTTCTGTTTCTTCATTTCTAGCTATGGAAGAGTCTATAAAATCAGAAGCCTCTGCACCAATCTCCAGCTCCCTGTCATCCACATTCATTTCTTCTTCTATCTCAATTAACCTTCTACTTGGAGTGCCTAAAAAATTAAAGATTAATATGCTTATACTAATAATATTACTTTATACTATCTTTTATGGATAATTAAAATTATAGGTTGTCTTACCATGTACTGAACCTGCATTAGAAGATACTTTCAATTCACCTGGTGATAAATTTTGGCTTTCTTTGGATTTATGCATAGGAGTAACTATCTTGCTACCAATGGTTTTTAATGGTGTAGCAATTTGCTGCAATAACTTTTGCCCTGGTGACATTTGAGCTAAAAATGTTTTGTAAAACTTTCCTTTTATAAATTTCCTACAAGTTTATAAATCTTAATTGTGAAACTTCTTACAAAAACTTTTATTCTAAAAGCTTATTTTCTAACATTTTAAAAAGAAATAAAAGAAAAATTAAAAAAACAAGAGTATTAAAAATGTTTTTCAACTTTTGTAAAATTAACTGGTTTAAAGAAAAAAAACTCAAGCTCAAATTTATTTTAAAATAAAATTTACAAACTTTATTTTGATAAAAAATAGCAAAAAGAACTCCAGAAAATAAATTGTAAAATACACAAATTAAATCTGTATTATACCTTCATCAGAGAGATCAGTATCTTGCAACAAAGGGGTGGATTCTTTTGTATATTTTAAAGGAGTTGCAGGTCTACTAATTAACTGTTTAAAAGGCGTGACATTTATATTTAAATCTGTGTTTCCTTTTCCTAACTCTTCTTCTTTAGGAACTGGTCGTTGAGGAGTTTTTCTTGGAGTAAATATTTTTTTCATGGGAGTTTTTTCAATAACTCCTGGATTTGACACTATATGATAATGAATCTGACTTGATTGCTTTGATGCAGTGCTTCCCCGACGAGAACTAACTCTCTTAGCAGAGGCTGCTGTTTGTGAAGTATGACTTAAACTTCTGCGACGTTGATTTATAGACATTTCCGTATATGCCAAAGGAGAATAACCATTAGTTGGAGACTTTTTAGGACTTTTTAGAGAAATATTTGACTTGTTTAATGCTATCTTTGAACCTGCATGTGAATGGACTGGAGAGCCTTTCTTTGAACCAGGAGCAAATGAAACAGTCTTACTAGGAGCAATTGATGGAGTTTTTATCTCCTCCCCATCTGCATTTAACTTCTTGGATCCTGTTACTGAAACAGGAGCATCATTTTGAAAACCTTCATTTGCTTGCCCCTCTTCTTTAGTCTCTGCTCCCTCTTCCTTTTTCTCATCTTTATTTTCTTCATCAGGAGGAGCATTACTTATTTCTTCTGAGTAAGCAGAACTATCTTGCATATACTCAAGCAGTGAATTAACAATGCTGGTGCCTACAAGAATCTCCTTTCCAAACATTCGCATTTCACGAACTGATATTGTCAGAGGAGGACAGTATACATCTTCTTCTGGAAGATCCTTTAAAAAAAAATAAATTAAATAAAGTTATTTTGAACATATACATACCTTTACAATTTCGCTTGCTAAAAATTTTAAAAAATGTTACATAAATAGACATTTTAATTAAATGAATCTTTATAATACCAAATCAAAATAAGCCCATGGCTCAGTAAAGTTTGGATTCTTTTTTGCTGAAACTATAACTGGAGATTTTACAGACTCACTGACACATTCAAACTCAACTTGTGGTCTCTCAACAGGCTGAAAATTTATGGTTTTTAACTCACGAACACCCCAGAACAAACACTGCAAAAAAAAAAATTTAATAATAATGTTAAAAAATACTACAGACTTCCTCCAAAATAATCATTCTACCGCATTATACAGGGTGTTGAAAAAGTTCCCAAAGAGTGTAAATAAAGAAATTACACTAAAAATGATACTAAAAAATACCAAAAGAATACAAATAGAATACTATAAATACACTATCTTTTGACAGAAAAAAGCTTTAAGACAAATTTATTTAATTATACTTTTGTAGAATTTAATAAACTTCTCTCCTTGATAAAATTAAGTAATTATCTCTCAATTTTATTTTTAGTCAAATATCATATAATTATTTTAAAACTAATACTGTCTTTAGTTCTATCTTTAATATCATATAAAGTATTGTTAGAAATTATAAACATAGAAATGAACAAGTGATAAACCTCAATTCTGTGCTGACACATGACAGGTCTGATATTTTCGGGAACAATAAAAAATGTTCCACCATTCACTTCATCATCAATTTCAATTGGCATTGGAGGTAGATCAGCATTCTCTTCCTCATTTTCAGAAACCTAACAAATGAAATACTAAAAATTAGATACATAGTAAAAAGTAAATAAAATTGCAACTCTGATCAACTTCGAATGACATTAGTTAATCCAAATTAAATTAGAAATTTTAATAAAGCAAAAAGTTTAACTAAGCAGAAAGGGAAGTTGGTTGAGTTAAAGTTAACTACAAAAGTACCTGAAAAAGCTCAAAAGCAGCCAATAATTCCCCAGCTTCATTATCTCCTCTGTAAATCTGAAACCATTCTAGTTTTGGAGGAAACAGTGGTTTATCATAGGGATCAGATATTCGTTTAATAAGAGGTCGACACATAGCACGCCCAATAAACTCAATATCACCCTAGCAAAATTTTTTTTCTTCAATTATGTAAAGTGAAAAAAAGTGAACTTTTTTAGAAAAAACTTTATTTTATTTTCAGTTATTTAAAAAAATTTTGAAAATTACAAATCTTTAGAAAATTATTCACCCCTTCATCAAAATCAAAGATTTCAGCCATAATGGTTGGTGGGTTGTTTACAACAAAATCCATTTCACCATAAATAAATAGATCGTGAAATACAAGAGTTTGATTCCATGTTGGACTTCTTGTTTCCCATACTACACTAGTATCTGCTGCCTGATTATTCAAGATTACACGACCAAAGGCATCTTAATTAAAAGCAGCTGTGAAAATATTATGTACCATTGATCTACTTTTATCTTTTAGACATTTTTTAAACTTACTTTTAACAATTATTGAATACCTTTTTTTACTTTTTTTTGCATAGAAAAATTTATTAAAATAAAACTGTGCCATAAATAAAGATAAACAAATATGTGCCATAGACTTTTTTTTTCTAGAAAGTTTTTAAATAATTTTTTAAAACCATTTTTATTCCTTTTTTATAGAAAAATTTAACTTTTTTGTTTATAATAAAAAAAAGAACCAAAAGGAATATAACTTCCAATAAAGTTACCTGAGAGACCAGAATCATCACTTCCAATCAATCCTCTTGCTTGATACATATGTGCACGCAAGATAAATTTTTGACAAACTGTATAATGAAGATCTAATGGTGGAGGAGCTGTTGTTTTTGTTAAGTTCTTTGGCTTTAAGTTAAATGAGTTTTGAATTAAAAAAAAAAAATTCTTGCATGAAATAGTAATAATGAAATTAATGAAACTATAACTAAATTAATTTAGATTTTTAGAATTTAGGTAAATAACTAAACCAACTAATATTTTTAGGAGTTAAGTATATAATTATAAAGTAATATTATACAAAAAGTAATATTCATAGTTGCTGTAAATAACATAAAATATAAGAAAGAATATTGAAGATCTATAATCTTGATTTACTATATATATGTAAAGATAGCAACAATACACCACTTAAAAAAATAGGTGTAGAGATATTTTTTTCTTTAAAGTTCATTCAAGGCATAATAAATTAAGAGCCAATTAAATTAAGATAAACCTAATTCTCTTTTTATACTAAAGAAATTTTTCAAAACAATTGCATACCATGATAATTAAATAGTTTAAATACATATAATTATAAGACAAAATAAGAAAACAAACCAATAGAAAGATATAATAAAACAAAACAAACATAAGAACAAAGTTATATAGGTATCATTATTAGATTGATTTTACTATATTAAAAATTTCAATTCTGCAGGTTTTCAGTATCTCTGTGTAAGTGAATTGGTTCATTAAACCTGTATATATGCTGTACAAACTTATTCATTAAAATTGAAGCAGCCTTAGATACAAGAGCTACAACCACCACCTCGCACCATTGGTACAAAAAGAGACAGTTACTATTCTTTTCAGAAAAAAAATACCTTGTTACAATATACAACAGAGTGCGAAAGTTTATAAACAGTTAAATTTTTCAAGTTCCATTGGATTTAAATCTGGGCTTTGAGAAGGTCAATCTAAAAGAGGAATTTTTTTCAAATTGGAAATACTTTTGATAAAATTTGCATAGTGCTTTGGATTATTGTCTTACTGGAAAATCCAACCGCAAGGCATTTTGTCCTTTTCATGTGGCAACACAACATTCTTAATTATATCTAAATATACATTCTGATCCCTTATGTCTTCTATGCAATGAAATGAACTAAAAGAATCAAAACTGAAAGATCCCCATACCATTATTTTGCCACCACCATGTTTAACTGTTGGTATTTGATACCCAGGAGTAAATCTTTCACCTTTCAGACATCTCACATTCTTAATACCATCATACTCACATACTTGATACCGTCAGTCTCACATACTTTATACCATTACAATGTCACAAAGTATTCACATACTTTATACCATTGCTAACAAACATGTAAAACTTTGACTTGTCACTGAACAAGATTTTTGACCATTTTTTTGAAGTTCAATCCAAATGATCATTTGCAAATTTCATTTGAGCTAATTGATTTTTAAATAATATTATTGGTTTCTTGGCAGGATGACAACCAAACAAGTTTAATGATGTAGACAGCATTCTGTAGCATCTACCCTGCACTTAACACCCTAATTTTTACTCAAAGTCCCATTTAATTTGACAGCACTTCTGCGGGGATCTTGTTTTGATTAGCTTACCAAAGTTCTGTTTTGATGTTCTGTAGTTATCTTTGGTGTGCCTGAATGATTTCAAGTGCCTTACAGCTTCTTTATCTCTTAACTAGTACACTAATTGTTGATTTAAAAAAACTTGAAAAATTTAACTGTTTATAAACTTTTGCAAGCTTCTGTACTTGTGGCCCAGCTTATTACTTTGTAGCTGGTTATATTGCTCAAAATTACTTATTTCAAATTTTCCATTGACCAACCGAATCTTTCCTTATGACAAATTAATCTTTTGAGCCTATGATAGTTTACAGCCATTATCTAACAGGTGCATAGCCTTAAGGTTTTTTTATGTAAAAGGTTTCTTACTGTATTTGAAGACAGCTACAGTTTTCAGCCTGTACTAGATCTTTTCATAAGTTTGCTACAACTTATCCCTGGATTGATGCTTACATTAAAAAAATAAGATTATTCTCATATTAAGTGTTGAACCCAAAATAATGCTGAAGGCTACAATATGCTACAACATTTTAAACTATTTCTAACAAAATCCACAGAAACTGATAATAATTTGGTATTTCTCTATTGTAAATACTGGAGCCATCGTTCAAACCTATTATCTTCAAAATGTTATGCCTTAAATCTATTTCTTTATATCAAAATCAAATTTTACTAAATATCCTTAAATATTATAAACTCATCAAAGTTAAAATTTTTATGCAACTTTATATTTTAAAGATATCTAAATCATAATTATGATGATAAAAAATTAAAGTCAAAAAATTTTTAATGAGCTTATTTTTTCTCAATATCCTGTAAACCAATTTTTTTGGTCCTGAAATCAACCAAATAATGAGTGTAAAAGTGTTCTTCAATAGGTATAAGTAAATCAATTATGAAGAAGAATTTGAAGTAAGAACATAATTATTTGTTGAAGAATATTTGATTTACAATGCATTTTGATAACAAGAGTGAAAATGAGTAAATGAATGAATAAAATTGACATCAAGAGTGAGAATTAATTGGAGACTTCACAAACCAAAATTTTAAATTAATTGATATCACAAATACAAAAGTAAAATTTTTTGTACAGTTAACATTTAAAATATTATAAAACAAAGTATCAAAAGTTACGTACTATTTCATAGCCTTCAGGAGCATGTATCAACATATCTTTTTTTGTTTTTAATATTCCTAACCACACTAAACAAGTTAGTTTGCATTTTATTGCCCAGCCTTTTTCCCCAAGTCCACTTTTACCAGGGAGCTTAAAAGAAGGAATAAATTATTTTTTTACTATAATTTGATCAAAATAGAGATTAAATATACACAGAAAGTTAGTTAATAAAAATGCAATTACAGTTAGCAAATATGTTTGAACTTTCCCAGAATCAATACCACATTCATGTTCAATTTGAGAGTACATTACTTTATGTGCAGGTATACGAGTATAGCAAATTCGTTTATTGCCAGAGAGTAACCATATGATGATGTCAGGAAAGACCTCTTGAGGCTGCAAATATTTAAAGTGAAAAAAAATATTTTGGTTAACTATTTTGTAATTTAAGTAATTGTGTTTAATAATCAATTTATCATTATGAAAGTTTTTATATTAAAGTTAAAAAAAAAAAACGGAAAAGAAAAAATTGGAACTTAAATTTAAGTTTACTAATTCTAACAACAATTAAATATAAAATACTAGATTTATTTAAACCATTGCAACCTCTTTCATAAGCTTTTTGAAACGATCGATGAATGACCTCACATATCTGTATGTGGATTGAATTCTTCGATTATCTTTCAAATTTTCTAAAATCTGTTTTGCTTCATCTATGACTTGTTTCTGTAAAGTTAATTTTAAAAATATATAATTGTATTAAAATTTTCACAGAAATTATAGAAATAAATACTTTTACTTTTACCTTTTAAAGTAATATTAGAAAATTATGCTAAAAAATTCAGTAATTAATTTCAGAACATACCGTTTCAGATATGCACAAATTTAACCTCTCTTTATCTAGCTTCATCTTTCCAAGTTTTGCACCTGTTATTTTGCCACCAAGCTGTGTTAAGAGCTTGCTATACAAAAGAAAGATAGAGCTTGCTATACAAAAGAATTGTACATAACAAAAAAATATTCATAAAAAATCTTTACAAAAATATTGATGAGTGCATAATGTGTGACTTCATATAATACAAAATAACAAGTAATACCAAGGATAAAAAAGTTGTTACAATAAAAGGAACTATGGAGTTAAATTTAGCTTGAATAATCACTTCATAAACAAGGAAATTACCAATAGTTTTACAATCATAAACTTATTTAGTTTGAAGCTTATTTAAAACTATACAGTATATACTAGTGCAAATATTTTTAACTGAAAAGAGTAGTTTAATGTTTTATAAGCAACCTATAAGCTAAGATGAATTTTTATAGATAATTTTTTTGTCTTAAGTAATTTAACCTTAAGAAATGTTTTAAAAATGAAAACAATCATATTCTTAAATTAAACATTTATTGAAAAGGTTTTTTTATATATTACTTTTATATTTAAAAAACAGCTGAGTAATTCCACATTAATTTAAACAGGTCATGCTACAATATAATTCAGAACTGCTTTATTTTTACAATTCTGAGAGAAATAATTACCACTAAAAAAATTTGAAAACTTGAATATCTGATACTAAGCGGCTCCAGGTTGTTTATTGAAGTTTACCAGATTGTAGATTGATCCTCTCTTGCCATTAAAAATATCTATAACTTTATAGATAATTTCTTTGATTGGCTGAAAGTTGGTATCTTAATGAAGTTGAGGTCAAGAAATTTTTTAAAACTGCTTAAATTGTAAGGAAAAAAAAGGAAAACATTTTAAGTTTTAATATTTAAAGTTAAATTTTACCCATCCTTTCATTGATGCTGTAAAAGTAAATGTTCACATGATGAGCAGGAAAAATTACTTTGCGATTATCATAAAATATGTCTTTATGTTAAAAACAGATAAAAAGTTGCGTATTGAAAAACAGCTGAAACTCTTGCGCTAAAGGTTAAGAAGTGGTATAATTGCTCACAAAGGTTTTGCCTTTGCTTCTATCTTAAATAAACCAAAAAAAGTGATCTTTATAGAGTTATTATTTACAATAAATGATTTTTAAACAACCTTTACATTTCAATTTAAATTTGAAATTAATTGTTATTAATTTTTTTGAGGTATTCTTACTTAAAGTGTACACAACTTATTTACAATAGAAAGCACTTCAACTGAAAACAATGTTACTCACAGGAACTCAGTAGTCATCTGCTGTATTTGGAAAGTATAGCTGCGTAAATGATCTGTGTAGATGCATAAAGTTGACTTTATGCATCAAATCATTGAATTTCAACATGATCATTTTAATTTTGCATTCTTTCTTTTTTTTCACACTTTTAAATTATCTTAATACTTGAACTATCACTTGTATGTTTAAAGCTAACAGCATCATTAGATATTGGGCTAAACTTTTTGTACCAGGGATTGCCTTACTTTTTAGAAAGCAAATTCTAAGGTTTTTACAAACATCCATCAACTAAACTTTTTCAATCTTGTCCAAAATAATGCCATTAATATTACAATCACTTGATAAGGAAATTTATTGTTCAGTTGAGCAAGACAAATTTATTTTTCATAGGAGAAAGAGGTATGAGATTTAAGAATAGTAATGTATATGTATGTAAATACTTGATTATTTCTTCTCAATAGGCTATAGTAGCCTACTCTAAATTTCCAAACATATTAATGCAATGTAATACTTGATTACTTAATGGTTTTTGCAAACTTTTGCTACTTAATTTTTTAAATCACTTCTATTGCTGTTTTTTCTGTCGCTTACAAAATTTCCATGATTTGGGCCAAAAAATGTCTGCATCAATATTAAAATCAATTTTATGATAGCAAAGATTTTTAAACTTTTTTTGTTTTTTATGTTGTGCAGGGTAGAGGTACTCAGGTAGCCATCTGAAAATTAATCTATATTTGCTATTCTCAGATGTAAGTTTTTAGATAAAAATCTGAGTTTGAACTGAAAGCACAAAAAAGTGTCATGATTATTATTCTCCAAAATAGAGCAGAAAAATCTTTGTTCCATTAACATATTTTATCTAAATAATAAAGTGCTACTTGATGCAAGATGCATCCAGCTTTGCTCCAATGATAACTTTAACTTTCATCTTGAACTACATTACTTTGTAGTTATCAGTTGTTGCTTATTGTGTGATTAACTCAGTTGTACCATTAGTCTGTGATTGATTAAAAAGGGTTTCCTTATTGCTATTAGTAAAGAAAACTTTTTTTTTGAGTGCTGCATTCAACTTGGAGAAAACTTGGAGAAACTTTGTTTTTGAGCATTACATTCAACTCTTTAAGGTTCCCTAATCCAAGACATTTTTGTATATGTTGGAATATGCTAATACCTTAGTCTTTTTTTCCTACCTTTGGCCTTGTAAACTCATTATCATCATCATAATAATAATCAGCTCCTTTATTTAATAGTGCTTTAAATAAAATTTTTGCTTTTATGATATTTTGAATTGATGAAATACCTTTCTTATTTTTTTCAAGCCTTGTGCAAATTTTTCAAGCCTTGTACAAATTTTTGATTCTGTTACATTAAAGTATTCAACAGCATAATTTCTGGATCAAGACTCTGGAGTTAGTGTTAGCAGTAAAACTTAGGTACTTGTGTTCAAGTTTTTTTATTTTATATTTAATGGCTTTAGTAATTTTGTCCTAATCTTGGCATTTATCTTTATTACTTAAGTAACATAAACAAAGTTTATTAAAAATTTATTACTGTTTTGGTTTTATGAGAGATATAAGTTAAGAATATAAATAAAGCACCTACATAAAGCTAAAAAAATTAAATAACAAACATTTTAATATTCTGCATCAACAAAGGATTGTATATAAGATTGCTCTTTAACTTTATCTCATTTAAGGCTTCCATATTTAACATTATTTTTCAATTAATACCAATAAGTTAACTCATACAAAGTGCTAAACTTTGTAATAAAATTATAAAAAATATTTAAACTTAATTTGAAACAAAAAACTCTAATCCTAAACAATCTAAATCTTGTAATAGAACTAATTGTTAGACAATATTCTTACTCGCAACTTTTTATTAGCTCATTTACTGCATCCTTAAGGTATTCCCAGGTATCATCAGCATTTATTGAGATTCGGTCTTGAGTATCTTCTAATGAATCTTCCTATAAACAATTTTCATCATTAAACATCAGAGTGAAATCATAACTGACTTTTTACAGAATATATATTTATTTAAAAATAAATTTCTTTCTTCATTTATTGATTTTTTATAAAGCATTTTATTAATAAAAGAATGCCCTTTATTTAAGTTTTCAATTAGTCATAATAGTTTATATTTGCATGCCTTGCTTTTCTAATGTTTTGATTTAGTTATTTTCACCATAAAGAGAGTTTAACAGTCAACCACTGAAGCTAAAGTCAAAATGAAAGTTAAAGCAATTTAATGAAAAGCAGAAAAAAATCTACCAGATTTATAATGAATCTATGCAAAATATTTTGCAGAAAAAGACGCTTGCGATGATCCTCCCATGGAAATCGTATATGCATGCAAGGTTTATGCTCATGATAAGGCATATTATAGTATTCTCGATCCAAAGTCTCTGCATTCATAGGAGTAGTTAAAGATTTAGTGAATTTATCATCCTCATCCTCTCCATCATCATCTTCTTTAGATGATAGCATCTTCCCATCAAATGTATTACCATAGTTTCCTTTAAAAGAAAACACGGATCACCAATAAATTGTTAAGTAAAATCAATGACATTCTTGTTTTAATTCATTATCATTATTACTATATTTTAATTAATTTCTTAAAAGCATTTTTTAACCTATATTCATTTCAAACTGTATTGGCTTGCTGGCAGTCTTCCTGTCAATCATGCTTGCCTCATGGATGCAACAAAACAACTGAAAATTTTCTTCTTTACCACCAACAACCTATGATATAGAAAAGTTCTCTTTTCTTAAAACAAAAAAATCAATATTAATGATAATTGAAATTACAAATAATTTTGAATGCAATCAAATTACATAACAGATATTTTTAATTTTAAACTTTGTAAAATATTTTTCAATAAGTTAGCAACTTAAATAAAAAGGTCTTTAATATTTTAATATTTTACATCAGACACAGGCACAGCTCCTTTGACATTTACATTGCTAATTTCTTCATCCATTGCTGATTCACCTTCCTCCATTTGAATAGAAAGTAAAATACGCCCACGGTAGCCAATACCTTCCTCCTATAGTTTTTTTTCATAAAAAAAAATTTATCAGAAAACCTACTTGTTAAAAAAAAAATCTGCTACTAAGGTAAAAAGAATTAAGATGTTGCTAGATCAGACCAAATGGGATATTTATCAGAGTAAAGCTATGAAAAAAATGAGTTTCTTTATGATTTTCATAATCATTGATTATAAGCCCACTTAGTGCAAAATACTCTTTTGAGAATACTCTGTTGGAAAATGCCAGCCAGACAAACAGCTTGGTTTCAAACTTTTCAACTGACTGATATTTTATAACAGGAATTCATTCACAATAGCTTAAACAGATAATGCATTGGAAACACATTTTATTACATATTTGTAATGTAATTAATTATACTTCAGAAAAATACAGATCTCCTAATTGACTCATATATATATATATATATATATATATATATATATATATATATATATATATATATATATATATATATATATATATATATATATATATATATATATATATATATATATATATATATATATATATGTTGTAAATACAACAACTTTGTTTACTTTTATTTTCTACTGTTTTTTTATTCAATTCTTTTACAACTTTTATACAGAAACAAAAAATTCTCGAGGGCGTAATTATGTACAAAAATAGCGTACGACTTGACTAAGTTATTAGTCAAGTCATAAAATGTAAATACGACAACTACAAAAATAGCGTATGACTTGACTCATAACTTACAATTAACAACAATTAACTTTAATGACAAGAATTTTATAAACGTAATAATAAAGTTTCATAACGATCAGCTATTATCACATCACCCCAAGAACTAAAGTTCTTAAGTAACATAGTCATTTAAATATGTTGGCTTTGTCCTTTCTCTGGTTGATCGTCTGATCGCTGGTAATAAATTTTCGACGATTTCTCTGCCACCAGCTTCCTCCTCATCGTCAACAACTGTTTCTTCGGTTTCTTCCTCTTGTGCAGCAAAAATGTCTAAATCTTCAAAATCACTTTCATCGCTGTCGATCTTTTCACTGATAATAGTTTCTCTTGAAGCGTTTGAAACATTTGAGGCAGGAGCTATTCTCACATCTCGCACATGTCTTGGTACACCATCAATTTCAATATTTGTGTTTGTGAGTATGTCAGTTACAGTACCAATTTTCCAAACTGAAGTGCACTTTGCATCAGCAGGGCGAACGTAAACTTTTTCTCCAATTCCATAAGTTTCCATAACTCGTTGTGATCTTTCCTGAGTTTCAGTGTTTTTCTCCTTTGTAGATTACCCTCTGATGCTCCCACAAACTTGGATCGATGTGTACTTGCATATACGCGCATCTAAGATCGAGTGTTGCAAATTTGTCACCAAGAGTTCTCCATTTTCTAACTTTTTCATCACATGCATCACTTGTGGCATTATGCGAATTAACGTACTGATTCAATTCGCGAAAGTCCAGAACAGGTCGTACCTTTCCTTTATTTTCCTGCTCAACAGCCATTAACGGGACAATCCCTTCTGTACTTTTTTCTTCTTTGTTGCATGGTTTCAACCAGCCATTTTTCACCCATAAGTCCATCTCATTATTAAATTGAGGTATCAACTGGGGTTTTACCTTGTACTGCGCGACAGAATTTCTTAGTTGTGGTTGATCTTGTTTCCATTTATATTTAGCAGTCCACTTTGTACCATCAAAGTAAGCATCAAAATCCTTGTCATTTACACCAACAATTTGTTTCTCTGTATAAATTGAAACAAAACCAAATTCAATTTTTCCATTGTACAAGTGCACTCCTCCACAGCGATTAATGACATCCATACCAATAATAGCATCAGTACTGTTGACAACACTTTTTAGAATCATTACTAATGCTTTGAGCTTTTTTCCTTCAATGATTAATGTTACTGTAGCTTCTCCCTCCGTTTTCACAACTTCTCCATTAACAGCCAACACCATTATATCATGTCTTCTAATACGAACACCAGCTTTCCGAGCCATGTTGTTTGAGATAATAGTTCGGGTACATCCAGTGTCGACCAGTGCTTTCCCAGCAAAGGTGTTCACCTGCACAGTGCATATTGGAAGCGCCGTTAGTTGTTTAGGGAAACAGCTGGCGCTGGCGATTCCCCATTTGAGTTTCCCTGATGCAACAAACAAAATCTTGCAATGTGTCCAGATTTTCCACACCTAAAACATAATATCCCATCACTGACATTTTGTTTCTTCGAAAAACAGATTCGAGCAACATGTCCAGATTTGCCACAGTTGTAGCAGATAACATCAGTAGCGGATGGTTTCTTAACATTTTTATGGAACTCAGAGATAGTTGTTGAAACATACTCTTCTTTTGTTTTTTCCGTCATGAGTACTCTTGCATGGTTCAATGCATCCTGTAAACTGATCCCAAATATTTTCACTTGTGCTCGTAGCTGCTTCGAAATTTCACCCGGCAATCCAGTTATGAACGCTCTTAGCAATAATTCTTCGCTTTCAATATCGGCCAAATTCATAAGTTGACGCAAATTGGCCAAATACACATCGACAGATTCACCGTCATTCCATCTCCGATCTCTGAACTGCTCGTAAGCTTGGAAACCATCAACTGCAAATGCATCTAGTAGGGCTTTTTCAATGTCCTTAGTGGAAGTTTTTTGGCTCTCCCCAAGTTGCTCATATAATGCGAACGCACTGCCTTCAAGAAACAACGGAATGATCAATGAAAGATCGCCCAACTTTTGCAGCTCTCCCACCAGCTTGATCTTTTTCAACCACACTACAACATCTCCAGATCCATCAAATTTTCCAATCATTTTTGCCATGGATGCCATACTGCCGAAATAGCTTGTAAATACAACAACTTTGTTTACTTTTATTTTCTACTGTTTTTTTATTCAATTCTTTTACAACTTTTATACAGAAACAAAAAATTCTCGAGGGCGTAATTATGTACAAAAATAGCGTACGACTTGACTAAGTTATTAGTCAAGTCATAAAATGTAAATACGACAACTACAAAAATAGCGTATGACTTGACTCATAACTTACAATTAACAACAATTAACTTTAATGACAAGAATTTTATAAACGTAATAATAAAGTTTCATAACGATCAGCTATTATCACATATGTTAGGAGCTTAGTAGTAACCTTCTTAATAACTTTTTAATATTATTGAGGTTTACAATTTTTATTGAATTTTAAAAAAAGACTAAGTTTAAAATCATACTAAGCCTTCATTAAGAAACTCGTTTTGGTTAATAAACCAAAAATCTCGTGTTGAACCATAGAGATTAACCCATGATGGACCAAATGTTGGCATAAATCCTGAGTTGGTATTAAACTTATGAACTGAAAAAAAAAAGTTTAAATAAAAAACATATTATGCTCAAGCATAACATGAACCATATAATATGATATTGCTAATGCAACTTTAAATGAAAATTTTATATGCATAAATAGAATTCATAAGTTAACTCTAACAATCAAAAGTTTAATTAAAGGCTGAATAAAAGATTTGAAGTAAAATTTTGAGTGCTCTATTCTCTTAATAGTAACAACTGATACCCACCATTACATCCATCATTAGAGATTTCTGATAAATCAATCCATATTGTTCCCACAGTTTCCTCTCTTGTTAAATCTCTAGAAATAATTAAACAAAAAGATTTACTTAAAAGGAGAACCTTTTTTTAATTTTTAAAAAATAAATAAATAGTTAAATAAAAACAATAAAAATAACACAATCTTAAAAGATTTTAAATTTGGATCCTTTTTCAACAACTTTTATAAAGGTTTTAGATTTTGGTTCAGTTTCAAGCAGTTTTTAGGCAATTCAATTTTAGTTGGTTAATTATGATTTTAAACAAAATTTCTAATTACTATTTTCATCATACAACTTTTCTTATGCACATACTGCTTAAAAAAACAAGAGTTAAGAAACCTCAGTTAAAAAAATAAATTCAATAATTAAATGCAGAGTGATTCCCAAAAATGAAAGTCCTTATATATATATTATTACCTTTAAAATTATAACATTTAAAAGATATTCTTCCTGATAACAGTTGCTTTTTTTTTTGGTTTGTTAAATTTAGGATTCTAATTGTACATGATAAATTTTTTATCTACTTTTACATGATAAATTTTTCTATGAGAATTAAAAATGTTAAATTAGGTAGATTTAGAAGTTGGAATGCAAAAAAAAAAGAGTAATTTTCATATATTTAATACATAAGACTTACTGATCCTTCAGTTGAATTTTTATTCTACGACAAAGTGAAGGAAACTAAAGATTAAAAACAAGAAAGTTCTTTAATAAAAAATCAAATTTAAAAAATAAAAATGCTCAAATATAATTGTAAAATCTTAACTACAACAGTTAAAATGTAAATATAGTGTAAATATTAATGCTAAAATATAAAATAAAAAAATCAACCAAGTCACAAAATATAATCTCCTCATTCCATTCTGGATCATAACAATTCTTTTTAACAGATGTTTGAGCCTAAATAATAAAAATATAAATATACTCATATACATAAATATAATCACATTATCAATTAAATACATATGCATAAATTTATATATACATATGCATATTGCATTAATATATATGTATGTATGTATGTATGTATGTATGTATGTATGTATGTATGTATGTATGTATGTATGTATGCATGCATGCATGCATGCATGCATGCATGCATGCATGCATGCATGCATGCATGCATGCATGTATGTATGTATGTATGTATGTATGTATGTATGTATGTATGTATGTATGTATGTATGTATGTATGTATGTATGTATGTATGTATGTATGTATGTATGTATGTATGTATGTATGTGTGTGTGCGTGTGTGTGCGTGTGTGTGTGTGTGTGTGTATGTATATATGTATGTATGTATATACATATAAATTTATAAATTTATAAATAGTCCAAAAAATCTTTCCTAATGTATATGTACCTCAAGACCTGCAAATGATACTCTTACAAAAGGATCAGCCAGATCACGGATCTATACAAAATCAGTAACAAACAAAAGCAAATGAATTGAATTGATACCAAAATCAATCATATTTTTCCTCACAGATAGGGTGGGGGACAATCATATTTAATCAATTATTACAAAAAACAGAAAAAAAATTAATCAATAAAATCTACCCTTGTTTCACCAGTAAATTGTTTTCTGACATTTGCTAAAATCCCAGAGTTCACTAAATAAATTGAAATACATAATAATAAATCTGCTCTTTTGCAAAGAAAGTGTCTTTTTATGTTAATAAAGTTGAAATTTATAAAAAAAGATTTTAGAAAGCATTTTATTATCTAAATAAAAAAAATTTATCTAAAGCTTTAAATCAAAGAGTATTAAAAAGATTGCAATTTGTTTGAAAAACATTTACTAAAGAAACAATCAGATTAAAGTAAATTTTAAAAGGCTGATTTTAAAAGTTTAAAAAAAACAAAAAACTTATTCATTAATTAAAACATCCATTTATACCAGATATAGATTATGAGAAGCATTATATATACATATAATGCTTCATATATATATATATATGTGTGTGTGTGTGTGTGTGTGTGTGTGTGTGTGTGTGTGTGTGTGTGTGTGTGTGTGTGTGTGTGTGTGTGTGTGTGTGTGTGTATATATATAAAATATACTTTTAGGTAGGCCTTCAGCTTTATAAATTCGTATGCAATAGCGACTTCTCATTCTCTCTGCTTTTACACCTTCTGGTAACATTGGATTTCTATTCAGAAGAAAGAACATGAATACATCATTAATTTCTATTACAAAGAAAGATAGAAAAAGAAAATCTATATTGAAAAAAATCTTACAGATCAATATCATCATCATTATCTTTTACACTTGGTGGCTCCTGAACAAAATTTAGTCACAAAAAAGATAAAAGTTTACTAAAAAAAAGCTGAACCTTTAGCAAAATCTGTTTTAAAATTCTGATTGCACACATTTTGAACAAACATTTAACTGTTATATAGTATATTTATTAAATGGATTTTACAATTGTGGGGTTGGCTGTCAATTATCAGTAATGACTAGGAGGCTATCAGAAATTTAAATAAAATCACAACAATTTATTGCTTACAATCACTATACTTCAATTTGTATAAAAAAACTTAATATATAGCAAAGAAATACAAAACGTTTTCAAGATATAAATTTACTATTATTATTTTATAGTTTAGCAAACTGAATCACCAAAATGTAAAATCTAACTAAAAAACAATTTTATGTAGGTGTATCAATTTTTACAATGATAATTATGCATGTTATGAACAAACTTTAAATGATATATACTAATTTAAGCAATAGCAGTTTACAAGGGCAGAGCTGATTGACAATTTTCTGTCATTGTCATGTAAATGTATTTACTTTTTTTTTGTTTAATAATTATACTTATTAAATAAGAATAATTAGTTAATAAGTAATAATTATCATACAATCTCTATAAGTATATCAATTTAATAACAAAATATGGTTAAATAAAAATAGTCAAAATTTATAGTTAATAAATATATTGAACAAGCAAAAGTAATTTTGATTTACTTAAAATCTTCATACTTTCATATTTTGTATCTTTCTGTAAATCGTATTCATATTTTCATATTGTACTCAAATCAGCATTTATGTTATGTTGATATTTATCATACTGTTAACATAAAAGTATACAATGTAAAAGACTAAAAAGGTGAATAACTTGCATAGAAACTGAGTGAAAATAATAAAATCTATACATGATTATGAAAGCTAAAAATTATCTGTCTTTGGTTCAACTTAAAAAATTAAGATTTCACAAACATTCAGTTAGGATTAAAGCAAACAAAAACTATAATCTTTTTTTTAAATAGGTGCAACCATTAAAACTGATTTTAATCTTCTGTGAGTTTTCATAATTATTTTGTTTTAGCAGCTTCTTTTTGCAATAAAGAATCTGACAATCGAAAATGTCCATGTTTATAATAGATGTTATGTCTTAAGTTGAAAAAAAAATTTTTTCCAGTTAAAGAAAACCGTTTATTCCAAAGCAGAGAAGAAATTTCCTGCTATCCTGTTATACTTTACAATATTTCATATTTAGAGGATATTAAAAATATGACTTTCTTAAAAGTACCAACTTTAAAAATCAAGATATAGAATTATACCTTTACAGGGTCTCCTTTTACTAATACTGTTATATCCAACTTTAGATAACCCTAAAAAAAATTAGATACAAAAATTAATTTCTTTAAAAAGTAAACATTAAAAAATGTTTCACATGAAGAATTTTTTTTAAAAAAAAGCTTTTATATTTGTTTAAATGCTTGAAAACTTACTAACCATTTAATAAATTCTAAAACAGGTTAAAGTAAAATTTCTTAACTTCATTAAGTAAAATAAAAATTCAATATAAAAATATACACTGCATTAGTGACCTTAATTCCTGCCCCACTTGCACCTAATGTTTCATCTGGATGTGTTAAACATGCAAACTTACGAATAAACCTGTGATCTGGTTGAGAATACACAGTGCCCAAATCAGTCTAAAAAATAAAAAAATCTAATATAAGTTTGCATAAAGCTATTTATGTTTATATTTATTATAAAACAATAAAGAGATATATTCTAAAATTTTATAGTATGTTAGTTTAAAATTATTAAAGTTACAACAAAACTGTTGCAATATCTAGTTTTGTTTGAGATAATTGTTGCCTAGAATTTTTCTGATTTTATTTTGAGAAATATCTATTTCATGCTTTGCTTGGAAGATATGAAGAATATAATTCATGAATATTTTGAAAAAGAAAAAATTTTTCAATGTGTACAAAAATCAAGAAAAGATTTTACACAGGAAAGAAAAAAAAACGATTTTCTAATACTAAAACACATTTAATTGTACTTTATTACAATTGTAACCTTAAATGAACCCAATATGGTTCCCTTTGAAATCAGATTCCTTCCAGAATAAACCTAAAATTAAAGGTAAAAAATCAAACATTAAGTATTTACTACATACATATCAGTTTAGAATTAAATCAAGTTTACATTTAACAACAAATAAGCATCTAAATTGCAACATAATTAGGACATAACTATGACAATCAATTTTCAACCAATTGCATGAATTACAACAATCTTAGCTGTATAAGATCATTACCATACCCAGGAATATAAAGTGATTTTGCTATTAAAACCTTTTTTTCATTACTAAAACTATAGTCTCTGAAGGAACTTGAGTTAAGGTGTAGTCAAAGTACAGGCCAGATAATTAATTACAACTATATTTTGAATAACATATAAGTACTATTGAAAAAGTACTTACAAATATATAACAATTTGGATGATAACAAATAAGTTATTATAACAATGATAAAAGTTTATCATTATCAAGATTATGATATGATTGTAAAAAACTATATGTACAAAATTTTGATAACCAGTGACATCAGAATTACTTACAATAAACTGAACAATTTCATCAAATGCAAGTTCAGCTTGATTCACAGTTGCAAAGACAAAGAACTAAATGAGAAATTGTCTGTAAGTTACAAATGAAATTTGAAATAATTATTTTTAAAAAAATATTTATTTCTTATTCTTATTTATTTATTATAGAATACAAAACATTAAGAAATAATTTTTAAAAACAAGAAACGTTAAGAACCTCATCCCAGTAAGGAGTATTTGTTTGCTCTTTTACTTGTGTGGACTTTTTTTGACCAAAACAAATTATATCACAAACAGGATCCAACTGAGTTCCAGCCAGCTGTTTCCCTTCAATGATTCGTATTTCAACATTCACATCTAATTCCTTCCGCTGCTTCTTCATTTCAATACGAACCTTAGGATGCAGGTTGCTGAATAAGTCATGAAAACATAATTTTACTATAATTATTAATCAAAATTTATATTTTTATTAAAGCTATTTTTAAAATTAATCAGTTTAACATAATTCTGCACAAACTAGCATACAACAAGAATTTTCATTACTTTAAAAATATAAGCCATATAAACTTTTTAATATTATTTTTGAAAATAAAATCAGCTTTGAAAAGCAAAAGTTTTTGTTTTAGTGATGTAGTTTATTTTATGGCTGGCACAAAATACAATAAAACTGACAATTATTTTAGAGAACATTGTGTATCCTTTACATAATAAAACCAGTTGCTGAGATAAAAAATCTTAAAGCAATTCAGTAAAGTAAAAGTATTACTTTGTTAACATTTATAAATAATAGTAAATTATTAGTATTAACAACTTTATTTAATAGTTATAAAGAAATAACTTTATTTGATAGGCTATAAAGAGGAAGTTAAGTGATAGAAAAATGGAATATGGATAGGAATGGAAAATGGATAGCAATAGTAGATGATTGGAAATTATAAGTAAATAGGAATGAAAAATGCTTTAAAGTAAATCTTTTAGTTCAACTTATTAAAAGTTAAAGAATGATAAAAATCATAGAGGAGTAAAACTGTACCTGAATAAAATAGCATTACACACTATTTTATGTTGGTACAGTTTTTGATTAACAAATCTAGTAATATTAGTTATGTCAATATGTATTTTTAAATCATTAACAAATGTCACAGCAATTATTTTCTGTTGTGTGAATGTACTATGTAACAAAATACTCTAAAATGCTATCAAGAATAGACTACTTTATTGAAATTCTTATAATGGAAATTTTCAAAAATGATAAAGTAAAGTTTGTTTAAAAATATATTAACTTAACAAAAAATTTTAAATTAAGAAAAAGATTTCAAACCAATTTGGTGGTATATCAAAATTGCTTTAATTTCTGATTCAGTCATAAGAAAGTTCTTGTAACTTTCTGATATAATATCCTATATATGATATATAATTTCTGATATAATTGCCTGTTACTTGGTTTTTTTGTTTTTTTTTTAAATAGCATATCAAATTTATTTTTTTATATAAAACAAAGCTTAGAAAATATTAACTACTTACAAATGCTGTTTTTCTTTGGGCTTTTCTTTTTCTTTTTTCTTTTTTTCATGTTTACTAGTAACTTGACCTTCAACATTTTCCTGAGCTAACTCATCCATCATTGCAGCACGTTTACTACTTGACAATGATGTAATTGAACCAAGTTTTCTTTTTAAGCTACTAGTAAGACTAAATTTTGAATTCTTACGAGCACCACCAGATCTCAGAGATTCTAACTCCCAATCTTCAAGTATTCTCATTTTTTCTTCAACTGGATGAAATGATTCAAATGTGGTTTCCCTTGGCTGCTCTTCAACATACATCAGCTCAAGTGACAAAGTTGACTATAAATACAAAAGCAAACTATGTAGTTTTTAAAAATAAAATACTTCTGTTAAAATCTTTTAAACCTAAAACAACTCACAGTTATAATAGTGTTATTTAAATCAACAAGATTATCTGTAATATCAAGCCATGGTTCTTCAAGCAATTTCTTTAAATACATTTGAAATGTTGCTATCACCCTAACAAATAGTTTTAAAAAGATAAAACTTTAT
This sequence comes from Hydra viridissima, assembly GCF_058129835.1. Taxonomy (NCBI): domain Eukaryota; kingdom Metazoa; phylum Cnidaria; class Hydrozoa; order Anthoathecata; family Hydridae; genus Hydra; species Hydra viridissima. The sequence goes on along the minus strand of NW_028324304.1, from coordinate 6,879,453 downwards.
AAATTTCAAGGTTTAAAAAAAGAGATCTAATACTTCCACATCTACAAAATAAAAAATAACACTTAAAAACTTATTTAATAAAATTGAGAAATTTTTATTTTATATATATATATATATATATATATATATATATATATATATATATATATATATATATATATATATATATATATATATATATATATATATATATATATATATATATATATATATATATATATATATAATATTGAGTTTTTATTTTAATATGCTTGTTATTTTAATATGCTTGTTATTTTAAGTTGTTGTTTCTTCCTTTTTTATCTTATCTAATAATTTTATAAGATAACAAGTTAATTCAAAAAATGAAACACCATTCATAATTTTAACATTAATGGTGTGCTAAAATACAACAGAAGAATAGTTGATAAAACATATTTATATACTCTAACAAGAAACAAGAAACGAGCTTTTTTAAGGTTGTTTCTTTAACATTGTAAAAACAAAAAATACCTAAACAAAGTAAAAACTTTTTTGCTTACTTGCTGGGAAAAAGTTTGTTGTAGTTGAGAACTTGTATTTCAATAAAGTCACTAGGTTTAAGTGCCCCAGTGACTGGCCAATCAAACTCCTAAAAACATAACTGCATTTGAAAGAAATATTTGTTTAAAGACATGTAATATCTTCTTGAATATTAAATCTGCATTTTCTTTAAGTTTGTTATATTTGTGAGTGGATGGTTAGTATAGATCTTCAAACAAAACTATTAAATATTTTTTAACTTAATATAAAAAATTGAACCTCTTCCCATTCAGCATCAGTGCAAAATTCGTATACATCAGTTGTGTAAGATTTTCCTTAAAGAAAAACAAAAAAAGATATTCGTTGGAGTTACAAAAAAGCAGTATAGTAAGATGTATTACTGAGAGAAGCTTTTATGATTAAAGAATATTTTATTTAGCAAACTTGTAATTTAAGTAAAGTAAGCATAACACAATGTTGGTTAAGAAGTAAAGTACCTCGCACACAATTTGGTTAAAAGTAGAAAAACAATAAGCTTTTTTTATGTAGCTAAATGTAGATGTTTAACTTATTTATAAAAAATGCCATAAGCTACAGTTGCAGTTGCTAATTTTTCACAAAGTTGTTTTTAGATTGTGGCAAATTTGATTTCGTTTTCATATTCAGTTTCCCGGAACGGGAACTTTTGTATATTTTGAAAAAAGGTATGCAGAATTTCCAAATGCATGTCAGTATGTTAGTGAAATGTTTTCTATTTCTTGAAAAAAAAAATATTTTTAAAGAAAAGCTAAAGAAAATCCTTTACTTTATTTTTTATTTTTTCATTTATTTATTAAATTTTCGAATATTTTCTTTCAAATACATCTAATAGTTGTAATATATATTTACTTTTTTAATCACTATGACAACTGAGATGCCCCCTCTCCCCCAATTAAATGCAAATAATACTGTACAAGTGCCTTAATTTGCACAACCGTTGGTAATTTTGCACAACGATGTGATAAGATATTCTACTCTAGCAACCAAAAAAATTGAGTTACAAATGTAAATCACTTTAGAACCTGACGGTATGTTCTAGTGTCAACACAAAACTCGTATAAAATAGTTTTATAAACGCGATTTCTGGCAACATCATATCATGAACAACATCATATTATTAACAATTATCTCCATAGTTCTGGGTAGAAAAGAAACAGAATAGAGCGTCTTTCCTGGGCCCAATTTAATCTAGTCCTTTTTACAAAGATACCCAGAGCTAAGAAATTAATATGTGCCAAGCAAATTAATATGTGCCTAAAAAATAAATATGAGCCAAACAAAAAAATCATGAGTAAATGTTTATAAAGAAATTTTTTTGCTCACGTTTGCACAGATACAAAGGAACTTTTTTATGTGTTTTGTATTTTTAATAAGGTTTTGATTAAACTCGCCTTAGAACTATTAGTTCTTTAAAAATTAAGAAAAAAAAGAGGTTACTTTGCACCAATCCCATACACGTATCATTAATCTATTCTAATTTTATTAATGTTGTGCAAAGTAACCCAGACCCCTGGTTAAATTTGCACATCTTTAAAACAATCTAGAAAAATTGCTTTTTAATTTGTAAAAAAAAACTTATACAATTAAAAATAGATTTTAGATATTCTAAATTTGTTGGTTTACATCAATATAATTGAAATTTAAAGTAGGTTTTTTACAGATGAAAATTTACGAAGTCAAAATTTTGTATTAAGCGAGACACTTTTACGGTACTTGGGCAACTGATAACTTAAGACAGCCAATTATGGTTTTACACCAATTTGATGACATATTGGCAATTATGGTTTTACACCAATTTGATGACATATTGGTAATGAATTGAGGTGTTTGAGTAGTAGAGGGAGTAGGCCTCATAAAATGTAATTGGGAAAATTTGAGCGTTAGGTCACTCTCGCTCTCAACGCCTAAATTTTGATACAACTAGTTTAGTAATCAGCAAAATAAAATCTAGCCGCCCATCAAATGTCAATGATTGGTTAAACGCTGTAATTGGAGAAGTCAAATAATTTCGAAGATTTCTGTATTAAATAACTCCAAAGATTTCACCAATTTTCACCGTGGTAAAGAATCGAGCAATTTTCTGAAAAAGTTGGTCAATTCTTTACCACGGTGATTACGACCATTTTGAGAAATGAAATCCAAAAAAGTATGGAACATTTATTCTTCTCATGCGTTGATTTTTAAATTTTAAACTTAGCACAAAACTCTCACCAAGTCACTGTTAAGCTTACCATATTTTTGTTAACTCTAATATGCATTTTAATGAAAGCATTGAAAAAAACTTGATAAATAAATGAAAAGAAAATAGAATTTCTAACAAGACCCCTAAAAGATTTTTAACTGAATTTATGTAGCTTCCAAGCTATCAATAACACTCGAATGGAGTTAGAGGAAAGAATGATAGACTTAAATAAAAAGTGTAAGTAGTTAAATAAAAGTCTACATTTTTGTCATTTTTTTCTTTAAAGAGAGGTTTTAAATACATTTTCTAGACGTCTAATTGCTACCCCTCCTTTATAGAAAATTAATTCTTATTGAATGAATATATATATATATATATATTGAAAAGCATTTGAATTATGTGACAATACGTAAAAAATCCAAATATTGTGTATGCTTTAGTACTCAAAGTTTTACATGTTGATTAAATTAAGTATTTCCTATTTAATACTCTTATTGTCATATACTTATGCGATACTCACTCAGTATTTCAAACGATACCCGCCGATCATTTCGGATCATAGATCGACATGTTTCTAGCAAATTATCAAATTGAATTTGAACCAAACTTGAACTGGTTGAATCAATGCCTAAATGTGCTTACAAACGCTAGAAAGCCAGAGAATACGCTTTAAATTTTGAATTTTTTTTAAGCTTTAACCTTAGACCGATCAATGTCATTCTAATTTATAACAAGTAAAATTCGTCTTTATGACAAATAAAATAATATCAAGTGGATGAAAAATAATTATTAAACTTCCAGCAAAGAACATATAACATAGAAGCGGTTGAAAAAAAAAGATTTTTTACGGAATCTCACCTCGGAATGTTGCTTTTGCAATTCTGTCGTGACGCCCGTTTAAACCATGAGCCCACTTTAAAAAGATCGCAAACGTGGACATTTTCCACCGATTATCTTCATTTAGTTAAAAGTAAACTTCGTTAAACAAAACCAAGAAAAGTTGCTGCTTATTTAATAGTGCCTAATAATTCAAAATGCTGAAGGTCACAGTTTCAATAACCAATTTAGCGGCTTCTTTTATTCAGTTTTTTTCGTCAATTTTGTAAGTCGAATATTTGTCAACTAGAGAAACGTGATGTGCATTAACATGTCTTAAGGAACTAGATAATTCTAGAAAGTGAGCATTTGAAAAGTTCTATTTGTTTTTTCATTTCAATTTATTTTGTAGTGTTTGGAATGAATGGTGTTTGAAAAAGAACACGGTAAGACGATTCAAACATTTGAATAATACATTTAAAACTCGATTTGCAATCAATTCACATTTTCGCTGTTAAAAAAAAATTGTCAATTCGCAAAATTTTTCTTGAACATCTCAGAAATCTATCAAAAATTAGACGTTTCTTCCTGTTTAGTTTGACAGTTATCAAAATATGATTATGAAATTTAAAGTTTCAAGTTTTAGGAATATCAAAAATTTCAACGTTTTCTTAAATGTAAAATGTGTTGTAAGTTGATTAGTTTAAATCTTTTGCTGCGGAATAGGAGGTGAATAACTTACCCCAGAATCAATAACATTTCAATATAGATTTATTTCGTTAACATAGTTTAACATTTTTGCTAACATACAATAAATACAAATATTTTTGTACAACCATCAATTTATAATTTAAGTCATCTATATAATTCTGCAAATAATTTTTACGAATGAGTTTCTCACATCAAATCATAGGATACAGATTAAAGCAAGCATGTACTCGTTCATTCTTACGTTTGTTCATGCTTATGTTTGTTCCTGCTTGCGCAAGTTGAATTAATATTCTGTTTTTGTTTAAGAAATCGGTGCCCCTATTGGTGGCAATTTTTGTTTTTTCCTATAAGCTTAAGGTTGAACTTCTTTGCTTGGTGACCTACATTTCCTGATAAAGATCCATTTCAAGGATAGTTTTCCGTTTTGTTTCATTCATACGCCACACTTTCTTGAATAATTAGGAGCATTGCTGAACTTTGATGTAATCTTTACAAACTTTTTTATCTTTTATAGACGCCTTTTTATTTTTCAATGGAATTTTTTACTCTGCATGTTAATTTTTCAGCTTATTAACGTGGATTTTCTAAACTTGACTAAACATGATTTCTGAAACAAAATGATTTGCTGCCAATCATTATTAGCTTCTATTAGAATTTGTTTAATCAATCAGTGAGCTTAATTTTAGATACAATATGACTTTTGGCCAATAGGAATGATCCATTGATCTCTTTAAGAACTGGATAATGCGTTTTAAACAATTTTACTGAAAATTTAAAGCCAAACGATGCCGTTTTGGAAAGAACCAGAATTTTTATTTTACTTAATCTTAAGCTTAGTTTTGGCTTATTTCCGTAAATGTAAAAACAACCGACAGAATTTTAATAATACAGTGTCAGATTTCAGCTGAGAATTAAATGCAAAATATAAGTGGATCAAAAAAAGATCGACAAGGTGCAGAGTGTTCTGCTTATGGATGCAAAAAAAAAACTATATGCATGTAAATGTTTTGTAAAATTTTTATAATATTATTTGATTGCTATGTAATAGCTGGTCTTAAAAATGAAAATGGTAAAGAAATGCACTCAAAAAAGAAGAAAAACTGCCTTCATTGGATTTTTTGTTGCAATAAAAAGCACAAAACATATAAATGCACACATAACACAATTTCAACAGATTCGTTAATTTTCAACCAACATTTACCAGGATAAAACTTAACAAAACTGAAATACAAAAGTAAACATAAATAATAAAAAATTTACTGTTTTTGATTCTTCTTTTTTTTTAAAGTAAAATAAACCATATTTATTTGCATATGAGTAGCATGTTTGAAGTAGTGAAGGGTGTTATAGAAATTTTAATACCTTCGATAATGCCTTTAATACCTTTTTTATATCCTTTCTACAAGATTATAATTGAGGGTAGTTGTAGTAATCATAAAAACAAAGAAACAACTGATATAGTTTAGATTAGAAGATGCCAACATTAAAAACACTATGACTATTGCCACTGTTGAAAGAAACCATAACCCCTTAGTAAATCAAACACCACCAATTATTGAATACCAATAAATGTAACAAATCTATAGAAAGTTGCTAAACATTTATTCAAAGGGACTATATCTTTATTGTGCAATTTTTCTGTATGACATGCTTTTGAATTTTAATTCTTTATGTCATCAACTTTACATATATATTTTTTTAACAATATATGTTGAATATATTTCTTGGTTACATATATCGACACCTGAGAATCATAAGGCTATCACTTCGCCGTTGCTTTGTGCTACATCCACGGTCGTTTACTTAAAGCGAAACAGCGCTGTTATTATGCGCATGCTCTAGAAATAGAAATCGAAAGCGATGTAAACAAAAAAATTTATGATTTATCAATAGTTGCAATCCTGAAATTTTCTCAAATAATTTTACAAATGGTAATAATAAGCAAAGTATACACGTCTTTTAAAAAAACCTTGAAACTTAATTGCGCGCGAATGTTAAGAACTGAAAAAGCAGCTGTCGGTAAAGGTAAAATTGAGAACTTTAATGTGAAAATGAAATAAAATCTGATCGTAGAATTTCCGGATTTTTTTTTTTAATACTGAAATTTAGTCTATAAACAACACAACAAAGCATATTTTACTCAGCATTCAATTTTTTACTTTACGTTGATGGCTAACAAGTGATGTTAATATTCCACTGCTTTTGGCTGGTTCTAAACTATGTACAAGCGCTACAACTCAAGGAGCTAGTGTTGTTTATATATTCGAATTCTCTAAATAGTTGCTGAAACCTGGTACGGAAATGAAAATGTGGTTGAAAACTCTCCTTTCACCTTTTACAAAGAAGAGAATGGAAAGTTTGAAATAGTTCTAGTACCTTGGGGTTATGTAAAAGATCTACCAATTCATATTCTCAGACATCTTGATCCACTAGAGAGGTCTAAAGTTACCTAAGAAAAAATTAAAATCAAAATTTCTTTAATGTAAGAGTATAGCATACGTCAATTTGCAAATGACATATGCTATACTCTTACATTAAAGCAATTTTTAACACTTATAGCGTAGCTTAAGCTACGCTACAAGTGTTAAAAATTGCTTTAATGTAACTGCATAGAAGCAAAAATTTAATGTAACTGCATAGAAGCAAAAATTCAAAGGGACTATATCTTTATTGTGCAATTTTTCTGTATGACATGCTTTTGAATGTTAATTCTTTATGTCATCAACTTTACATATATAATTTAAAAAAATATATATGTAAAGTTGATGACATAAAGAATTAACATTCAAAAGCATGTCATACAGAAAAATTGCACAATAAAGATATAGTCCCTTTGAATAAATGTTTAGCAACTTTCTATAGATTTGTTACATTTATTGGTATTCAGTTATAATGGTTTTCTACATCATAAGTTCATTCCTGAAAAAGATATATATATATATATATATATATATATATATATATATATATATATATATATATATATATATATATATATATATATATACTGGCCACTTTAAAGCTGAACATTAAAAACTAAAACTATCAATCGTTTGATTTTCAGCGTAATATTTGTTTAAATGTATGTACAATGAAAAAATTTTCAGCATAAATAAATAAAAAAGTAAACAATAATTTCTTCTTAACTAGTCATAGTTTGAGTCTAAACTTTTACAAAAAGTTTAACATGTTGATAAAGGGATTTGATTGGAATCACCATCATAGCATTTATAGATGCAAAATGGTGGTATTTTCAACGATGGTATTTAATTTTATTGTAAAATCTGCGCTGTCAATATCAGTTTCTCAAGAATAGCAAACTGTAAAAACCTTGTTAACAAAATAAAATCTTTCTAAAACATTCAAGACACATATGAGTTATCATCACAAAAAACATTTTCTAATGACTGACAATTTAAGTCATTTTGTTACTAAGAAAAATGTAAACATTATACTTTTTTCAAATTTATAATAATTATATCATTCAAATTTATAAAGTAAAAAAATTGGAAAATTTTGATATTTTTTAGGCTAGTACCACCTTAAAGCACTTTGTATGTTATATCTGGATTATTCCAGACCAATGTTTCCTCGTGGAAACTACTATTTAACTAATCTTAATTTAAAAGCAATTATAATGCTTCTATAGACAAAACAATGTAATACTCTGGAGCTTGAATCTACACTGAAGAAAGGTGAAGGACCATGTACACAACAGATTGAAGCTATATTGCAAAAACTGAAAGTTCAGTGACAAGCATACCATGGAAAAAGTTTTATTGGAAATCTTGTGCATAAAATGCTTCAGGTTCCCTTTCTTTTATAAATAAATTTATTCCAAGTCTGAAAAATTATCATTAATAACAATAATAACAAGTAATATAAAATCATGCAATATATTTTTTAATGAGACATTTTTTTTTTTTAGAAAAACTCTATGCTAAAGTTATCTAATTCTATCAAAGCTTGTTTATGATAAAAAAAACAGAAATATTAAATAAACTTAGTATGTTTTATTTGATTTTTTTCTTTTTCTTTCTGCTTTTAATGAGTTTCTCAAAGCGCTTCTTATTGTGTTTATTGTTATCGAGGTTGAAGAGTATGCTGAAACTACAACAATGCTTAGCAAGATAATTTTGATGGTTTATGATGATTTAACTTACAAAGCTGGGATCATAAGTACAAAATAATTCTTGTTGCTATCATTTTTTCTTAAGAAAAAAGTATTGCTGAATTGATGCATTTTTATCGTACAACTTGGCCTGAGGCTTTAGTGCTTCCGAAGTTACACATGTTGGAAGATCACGCTATTCCATTTTTGAAAAAATTCGGCGCTGCCTTTGGATTGTATGGCGAAAAAAGTAAAGAACCAATTTATCTTGAGTTCAACATTTTAAAGCGTATTTATCAATCTATCCCTTGCCCAACAATGCGGTTAAAAAGTATCCTAAAATTTCACCATCAGAAAACTAGTTCTAAAAGTAGGGTGCTAATTCCAGAATCACGAAAAAGAAAGAGAAAAAACGAAAATTGTCATGGCTAAAAATACTGTTGGCAACAGCATTTTACATTTACAAATAATATATAGTTCCTTTTTTCTTTTATTTGTCTCTCCTAAAGGAAAATAAAATGTAGTTACAATGGTCATTAAGGTAAAGAATAAATTTTTTTCTTAGCATTTGCTACAAACCAACAGGACAGTAGATTTCTTCCTGAGCCATTACCTTCTCTAACTGGATATGCAGTGTCAACTTTTTGCAATTTTTAAATTTGTACACAGATATTCTTTTTTTGTTTCTCGTCGACATTAATGACTTTCGATTCTAGGGAATGAATTGATGTGCTGACGTGTGGAACCTGTGGTATTGTTCAATAAAGTGTGTTTTTCATGCATTGTTGGTGTGGCATAGGTTTGCCCTGTGATAGGTTATGATGCGCTTTTCATTTATATTGAGTGTTCAAAGGTAAAATTGTTTGTAGACTCTTTTTTTTTTTTACTGCCAATATTGATATAATACAAGTAACTCTGTTTTTTTCTAGGATTTTCGGCCTCCGTTCTAGTTTTTTCTTTTGTGTACCATCAGTTATTGGTACCAGGCTAGAATCTTCATCACGGCTATAGCCTAAACTAAAACAAATTTAAAAAATCTTTAGTAATACAGCGGAGAAAATAGAATTAGCCTCACCATGTGCTGATCCAATATTTTGTAAATCTGTAAACAAGTTTGTGCGGTACAACTTTTGTATCTACACACATATAATTACTGTTACAAACAACAACTTTTTAGATTATAATATAGCATAATTAAATTGCGGAACATTTGATAAAACCATAAAATGTATAATACTTGATATTTGCGGTAACAAATAGAATTAGCCTCATCAATAATTATTTTCAGTTTACTTGTATATTTTGATCTGGTGATACGCATTTGTGAGTTAGTTTTTTATTATTATTTGTAAGTTAAACAAAGACTGTGAAATCAGTGCTCATAAAGTTTTTAACATTTGGTTTTTGATACCTTTATTTGAAATGGGACGTGGTAAGCGTTTAACGAATGAAGAATTAGCAGTAATCAAAGCATACAAAGATACAGGCTTATCTAATCGGGAAATTGCAAAGAAAATTAAAAGATCTCCAAAAGTGGTTAACAATTACTTCAAGATTGGCGTTAATTATGGAGCCTATAAGGGAAGTGGTGGCAAACGTAAAATTGATAATCGTACTAAACGAGTTATTGTACGTCGTGCTGCTGCTCAGCACATGACTGCATCTCAAATTCGTGCTGATTTACAATTACCTGTATCTGTTCAACGTGTGAGACAAATCTTACATTAAGATCCAAACACAGTTTGGAAAAAGCGTAAACCAAAACCAAAACTTACTGCTCGTCATAAAAAAGTTAGATTACAATTTGCGAAAGAACACATGTCTTGGCAAGAAGAGTGGCATCAAGTTCTCTTCAGTGATGAAAAAAAGTTCAATCTAGATGTTCCTGATGGCTATCAATATTACTGGCACGATCTTCGAAAAGAGAAAGAAACTCGGATGAGTCGTAACTTTGGGGGTGGAAATGTTATGGTTTGGAGGGCTTTTTCCTTTGCTGGAAAACTTCCACTGGCATGGATTTCAACAAAAATGAATTCACAGGACTACATTGACTTATTAGAAATAAGTTTACTTGAACATGGTGAGGAATTGATGGGTGAAACTTTCACTTTCCAACAAGATAATGCTACTATCCATAATTCAAAGCTTACAAAAGCTTGGTTTAGAGAAAAAAATATTCACGTAATGGAATGGCCCGCACGTAGTCCAGACCTTAACCCAATTGAAAATCTATGGGGAATACTTTCTAGAAAGGTTTATGAAAATGGTAAGCAATTTGAATGCACCTTGGAGCTGAAAACTCGTATCAGAGAAGCTTGGAATGAAATATCTATAGAAACTATCCAAAATCTTGTGACTAGTATGTCAAACCGCATATTTGAAGTAATTAAAAATTCAGGAAGCTATACTAAATACTAAATGAGCGAAAAAACAAAATATTTTCTTTATTTTTTGTATATAACGCTAATGAGGCTAATTCTATTTTCTCCACAAATTGAATATTTTTAATTTTTTTCCATTTGGAATTAATTAAACATACCAATTTATAAACTTTTTAGTTGTAGTAGAAGTAACAAGAAATAAAGTAGATTTCATAATTGTTTACCTGCAATTTTTGTTAAATTAGAACAAAAAATAAAGGTGAGGCTAATTCTATTTTCTCCGCTGTATTATTGAGAAGCAGTCCGCTTTTATAAAACAATTTATTTCTAATTGTTTGCAGATGTATGGTTTTTTCTCCAGTGATATTTTTACGAAGGTTTCTGGAATTCAGTTTTTTTTTTTTAATGAATAAATTTTGATTTCCAATTTTCATTTGGCAATCAAAAAAAAATTTTTTTTTTTCTAGGAAAATATAAAGAATTTATTTAAATAAACTACATAAAATATAAGAACTTGACAACTTTTTTAAATGAAGATTATCGCGTTTGCTTTGTTGTGTTAAATCAAAATAATAGAAAATACAACCAGTTTTATAAAAAGCGCCAAAAAAAAACGCCAAAAAAAAAAAAAAAAAAAAAAGAGTGAAACTTATTTCATTTGAAAAACTTCTTTTCAAGTGAAGTTTTATTTTTAGCAGTCGACGTAATTGACGATTTTTTATTCTTGATTTTTGTAGCTAGACGAAGAAATCACGTGACTGCAAAAACATTATGAGCGTTGTTAGTAGGCTCGTGGGTTTGTAATTTGTTTTTCACTGCTCAGGCTCGGCTTAGCTCGCGTCTTCTAGTTCTTGCTCCTAATACGCATTACTTCCAACTTTTTAAAATTATATTAAAATGGTGTAATACAGAAAATATTATTTGAATTACAACTTTTCTACAATAAAAAAAGTCGCATTTATTTTGATTTCTTTTTTAAATTATTATTAATTATATTCACCATGTTTTTATTACCATGCTACAACACGCAATAATATAAATCTGTTAACTAAAATAATATTCAAGGAGCATATAGCCTTCCGGATCTCTTTTTATTTTTTTTTTGGCTAGCCGTCGGAACTGGGGGGACAATTAATTTCAGCAAGTTAAAGTTCTCTTGATTTGATCAATCTTCAAACAAATTCCGTTTTTGAATAATCCAAAAGCACTTGCTCTTCGTGTTTGATATTCAGAGAAAAATTAAAAATTTTAAGTGCGTTTTAAATAATTTTTTATGCTGTCTCTCCAATACTTAAAAATCACCAGCAATCGTGTTTTTTTATTTAAATATTTTTAAAGTAATTCAATTTTATGATATTTATCTTTTCGTTAATTTTACCAGCATAAACCGTAAATAAATAGTAAAAAAGAAAACATTCTCTTCAATAAACATACCCGAAAATTTAAGAAATTAGTTAACGTACATAAATTTGTTAATTATTTAAATGGGTCAGGAAGCTTTTAATGTTTTGACATTTTGAGTTATTTTCATTCATCTTAAATAACACGAACTGCTCGCACATCGAGTTCTCATTGGACTGTTTTGACTTTTGAATCGACTTTGACTTTTTCTTTTTAAAATATCATTCGTTAAAATAGCCTTTTCGAGAACGTGCATTAAAGAATGTTTTTCAACAGCAAATATCATTTAGTTGAAGATATCTGCTGCAAAATTAGATGCATTTTTATTTGATGAAACCACTTTTAGTTAAATGAGAATCTTGAAGATAAAATGTTCACGCTTGCGATTTGTTTAAAGTGGGCTCGTGGTTTAAATGGACGCCACGACAGATTTGCGAAAGTAACGTTTCGAGGTGAGAGAAAATAAAAAATAATGTAAAATGATTTAAAACCTATAAATTAAAGAGAAATATTTTCAGTGGATTACTACTGCCAGTTTTAAACTAGCTCACCTGGCTACCGGGCTAAGCTTTGGCCTAGGGGTATTATGGATGTATTTAAACGTAAAATTTATGAAATCAAATTAAAGAAATCCAAGTTGAAATGAGTAGAACAGGATTTCTTCATGCAAATATATAAGCACATTTGTAACGAAATTACCACTTTTTATTGTTTTAAAAAATCAAAATAATGATAAAATTTAAACGGCAACCAGCATACAAAACTTTTTTCAAACGGCAACAACTGATGATTTACAAAAAAGCTTGTGTCTTCATTATTTTTAGAAATTAAAAGACGTACTTATGTTTAAAAACTAAAAGCAAAAGAAATTCATGCTTTTTTTAAATGTCATCTAAATCAAATTTGAAATAAAGAGAATCATTCTTAACACCCAAGAAAAATTACTAATAAACAAAGTTGGTTCTCTTTAGGCGAAACTAAAAATACTTATTGTACAGCTTGTTTGGCTTTTTATTGTACAGCTTGTTTAGCTTTTTCAAAAGCAAACGACAAAAGAAAATAAATACGTCTAGATTACTTGACATCTATCTTAAACATTTAAGATAGATGTCAAGTGGAGTTAAATTTTCTACAAGAGGCTTTGATAAATGGAAAAGTGCTTTTAAATTTGTATCTGGATACAGAAATCATCATGAACATCAAAAAAATGTATCCGTTTACTCCTGCCACTAAAAAAAACTTGATCTGCTTGATTTATTTTCTTTTTCCTTTTTTAACAATTTAGCTTAATTTTTGTAGTCTTTTTGAGGGGCTTATGAAGAAGACCCCGTTTATTTTTTTTCCTTTTTACTGATAAAACATAAGAAAATTGATATGTGCAAAAAAATTAAAATAAAATAATGATGCAGTTATAGGTAAAGGACCCTTTGAAAAATCCTAATGGGACACATTTTAATGACTCATGACTTTTAGCTAAAGAGAACATGAATTTATCCAAAACATCAATAATGCAAAAACCAATTTGTAACATTTCGATTTATAGTTTTTAAGAATAAGCTTTTCGAAATGTCTATAATTTAGCGAGGAAAGTTACATGTTTTGTCCGATTTTTTATAAAGTATCCACAAAATATTTAGCAGCTCGGAAAAACTAAGTTGTAAAATTTGTTCAAGACTTATTATCTTTTAAAAATAAACAAAAATATATTATTCTTCTTTGTATTCTTCCTTTTTTATAAGAATGTCTTTTCTTTATTTAAACGGCCAAAATCTTCTGGTTATTCTCCTTTAACTAATATTTCTTCTGTCTTCTGCCTAAATCCTTTCTTCTTTTTCTTTTTTATTCACTCATAAAACTTCTTGTTTATTCAAATATTTTTCAATCACAAAAATTCTCTCTTTTTAAAGTTCTTCTTCAAAACTTTCCTTAAAACTCTCTTTTAATTCTCTTCAAAACTCCGTCTTCTTCTTTCTATCAGATTCCCTCCTCTCTCCTCTGTAAAACTCCTTTTTTTTTTGAGCTTTTATAGTTTTTGGTTGTTTTCCGTTGCGATGTCTTTTCATCATTTATTTATATGGTAGGTTGAATCTTCGTGTTGATGTCTTTTGCCAGTCGTTTTTTTTTTTAACTTTTCATCTTTCCATTTTATCATTTACTTATGTGACAGGTTGATGAATCAACGTGTACACATCTTCTCCGGTCATTGTTTTTAACTTTTCTTCTTTTCGCTTTTATCATTTATTTATATAGCAGGTTGAATAAGTCTTCGTGTGCACGTCTTTTAATAGTTGTTATTTTTAGCTTAATCCTTTTCGCTTTATAATTTATTTATACAAATGGTTGACGATTCATCTTGTGTAGGTCTTTTCTGATTGTTGTTTTCTCAACTTAATTATTTTTAACTTAATTCTCCCAACTCCAAATGTTATAATTTGATGTTTTTATCAAATGAATTTTTATGAAAAATACTCTTGATAAAAATCTCTGTTTTCGTTATCTTCCGGAATTGCGGCAAATACGACGAAGGGTAATAGAAATGCCAATAGCTTATATATATATATATATATATATATATATATATATATATATATATATATATATATATATATATATATATATATATATATATCATTTATTAGCTGTTTTGCACTTTTACCATTTCAGAAAATATTGCCGGGGTGTTAAATAGTGTACTGGTACCTAGGCTAGGTTTTCGATATGCAACAGATTCCCCCTGCCCCTTTTCGATCATAAGGTTAAAAATAGCGGAGTAAATAATTTTTTTTTGAAATATTTTTAATAATGCTGTTGTACATCTCTTGCAAACTTTGAGCACTTTGCTTTTGTAGTTCAAATTAACAAAAAACTTAAAAAATTACTTGAACTTTGTATGTTAACTTTTTATTTTTGAACCGAGTTCGATTGAGCATCTGTAGTTTTACATTGAGTTAGTTCGGAAACCTTTTTTAAATAATTTTTAAGCAATATTACTAAAAGAAATATTTTTCGTTTAATATTTAAATGGCGACCCATTAACTCCCACGTTTGAGTTTCGAAATGGAAGTAAGTGGAAACTATTAGAATTGGATAATAATTTTTTTTTTTTAATTTAAGACAAAAATGTCTGTTGAAAGTATTTTTATTCCGCGTTTAGAACATTAGGGTTAAAGTCACTAAAGAAAATTTCCATGTCATTTAATATTCAATTATTATTGTATTGTTTTGAATTCAATAATTATTGTATTGTTTTCTGTTTCGTATTTAGCGTGAAGTAATATATCGCAATATTTACATTTGAACATTTATTACTATGTTCAACAAGTTATGGCACATGTTCAAGAGCCATTTGCCAAATAGATGTGAAGAACATCGATTATATCATCTGAGATATACTTCAACTGTGAATGAGAATCGTGTCATGAATTTGATGCGACTAAATTGAAATCAGAACATTCTTCATTATCTTTCATCCACTCTAACTTCGTTATATTTTCGATGTTCTAGACTTTTTCATTATTACTTCTTCTTTGTCATCTTCTTGCGGTTTGGAATGAACTTTCAAATCTCTCACAACATGAACCAATTCCCCTTCTCCGCCTAAATCTTATTTATCAGTTGCATTGCCGACTTCATCGGCAGGAAGAACGATTATTTCTAAATCCTTGTCTTCTAAGTTTTCTACACTTTCTAAAGTTTTCTCTTATAGCTAAAAGTTTCTCTTAAAAATTGAGTCATATTTTTTTAAAATTACTGCTAAATGCACACGTGTTTTTTGTTTAACACCTTTCTAATTAATGAAAATTATTTATTATAATTATATATTAAAATTATGATTTAAATTAACTTAGAATACAAAAAATGTCAAAATAAGCAATTTCGAAAAATTTGTAATTAGTTGTGACCAATATTCCAAAAATAGAACACACCTTTTTATTCGTAAATATATTTTTTACCATCTAGATGTCAAACCAAAATTTTTACATACTCATAATGGCGTCGTTCACACCTTTTGTTAAAAAACTATTTAATACTTATTTTCAAATTTACATAAATTTATTAAGATAAAACTCAAAATAATAAAAGTGTTTAAGCTTTCATATTCAAAAGACGACTTTTCAGAGAATTTTTTAAAACATGCCACAAATGCTGCGCATTTCCTCAAATAAATAGAACCTGCCACCCGTTGAAAGAACCTGCCACCCGTTGAAAAGTTTAGAACAAAATAAAATAAAATAAAAAAAATTAAATTCGATGTTCTAAAAATGGTTATTGAGTTAAAGTAATTCCAATTTTACCACCATGTTTCATAGTATGCTAAACGAATGCCAAAAGTATTGTCATACAAAAAGGTTTTGATTTGAAAACTGAGTAAAACTATTATGACCAATTCGAAAGCTCGAGATCTGCATACCACTAATACGCGCCTTACCCAAAGGGTATGCGTCGTCTGCACGACATCCATAAGACGTCCGTAAGACGTCCATAAGTCCATAAGACGTCCGTAAAACCTCCGTAAATTGTCGTGTGGACGATGCATGTAACTGCTTTTTTTATCGAGATTCGTGTAACTCTTATCTTTGCTCCTATCGTTAAGCACTAATCAGCATTTAGAAAGGAATAAAGCCCCATGATAAAAAAGATTATTGTTAAATTTGAATGTATAACTCAAATCGAAGGATTAATAATCAAGAAAGAAGAACAGAATGAAGTTAAATTGCTTAATTTTTTTAAGATTTCGCAAAAATGTCGATTGGAAATTTCTTACTAGTCTTTTACCAATTGATTTTGTTTTTCTTTAAGGAACATCTTTCATGACTGATATCTCAGAGTTTTGCACCAATGCTGAATGGGAGACGGTATGTAATTGCCTTACTTTTCTGACATAAACGCTCCGTTTCTCAGTCACTCTTATGATATGATTCGGAGTAAATATTTTTAAGGAATTTGACTGGAAAGTAATTGGGGCACTTCAAGCCAGCGATTTTATCGAGATTGAAGTCCTAAATTTCAACAGACTCTTTCCTTGCAGGTCAGAGGTTTTTTACAAATATAACGTAGTATGCTTATAGGTTTTGAAATAAAATTATCTTATAAAAGAAGAATGTTTGTAATAACCTGCCTACTATTTTTTACAGTTTTCTTTGAAACTGGTGATCGTGATAGTTATTATTATTTTTTTTTTAAGTTGAAATAACAAAAAAAAAAAAAAAAAGAGTTTATAGAAAAGTAAACGATTTATATAATTATATAAATTTATATAGTTTATCAAAAATTAAATTATAATAAAACGATAATGATTACCTCAATTATATCACGAATTCGCAAATGGATGAGAATTTAAAAATAAACTGATGTTTAATAATGTTTGATCTATCATTTCACACTTCAATAGTAAGCAAAACTATTTTTAAATTCAAGTTAAATTTGAAAATGTAGATATCCTATACACCCTATCACTTCCTAAAGATTTCCAAAGTATAAAATTTAATACTTTTTAATTCACTTTTTAAGATTCAACGAAATAAAGAATTAAATCTAGAAAATGAACAAAGCAAAACTTTATTCTCACGTTTCCACTTTGAAATATCACGTTTGAATTAAGCTTTATATTGTCTAACTTTGCTTAAAATATTGTAAATTAGTGAAAAAAAAATTTTCAATTTTCGAATAAGGCAAAAAATGTAAACCAAGAATCTAAGGGGTTTTAATCCTCACCCGCAAGGCTGAAATATTCAGAAGGGAGTGGAAGAGAAGAATGAGTGTTAGCAATATGGAGTAAAAATCAATTGCACTATAGTTACACACTTTTGATACGTTTAAATTGTTTATGATAAAATAAACACCATTAATGTTAAAAGATATATTACAGAGTGGTTGGAACATTCCAAATGTACCTGAAGAAGTTGCTTGAAAAACCATGGGTGGAAGTCACAGAAAACCTCGTGGATTTAAATCACACTGTATTAGCGGTACGTTGCTTTTGCTTTGAAAAATGATTTTGTTATCAGGAAAAAATTTCATTTGTACGAAAAATTTTATTTTCGCAGCGAATTAACGGCAATATAGACAAGTTTAATTTGTAAATGCTTTATGTTTTTGCCTTAATAGGCTACGGTCTCATTTGAGTTGATATACATCAATGAGCATCCAAGGAAAGCTACTTTTGAGTTCTTTCATCAACCTGAAGAACAAATAAACTCGCTTGAACATTCGGAGATAGAATCTCTGGAACCTGTCAGTGATCTTAAGAACTCAACGTTTGGGCGTATTAGTAGCTTAAAAAGAAATCGTTCAATAAAAGCTTCTTCAAGTTATAAGCAGACCACAAAGAAGGATGGCCCGATCGAAGAAAATGTTGGTGGTGAAATCAGCATTACAAATAGTAAGAAAGAAGAAAATGAAAGTCTAAAAGAAAAGAAACGTATGTAAGTGTGATATTCCGTTATTTAAATTTTAAAATTGTGAGATATTGTTTAAAAAACAGGGTATGTGAATGAAATGAAAGTTACAAAATGATAAAGTTATTTGGGATAATAAAAATGAAGTAAGTAAATAAAAACAATAATTACTTATAAGTTATTTCAGCACCACTAAATGCTCTTCAAAAATATGTAACGCATGATGAATAATTTTTTTTAGCAGAGTTCAAAAGGCACAATATTTTAACTTTACGCAAAAAAAAAAAAAAAAAAAAATCAAATAAGATTTCAATACAGATTTTTCTCTTTCATACATCATAATTTCATATATCATATATATATATATATATATATATATGATTTATACATATTTCATATAAATATATATGATTTCAAAAATCAAATAAGATTTTTCTCTTTCATATCATGATCTTTTTTTCTTTTTTTGAATTATGATCTTTTTTGATGACGTCATTTCTTCCATCATGGCAAGCCGTTTCACATTTTCAAAATCAACCATTTTGAGGCCCAGTTTTATCTTATCGCGAGATTTTTAACTCGCGAACCCTTCACGCAGACCATTCTTTTCAGAATAGCCCAAAACCCTTCGATCGCGCAACATTCAGGTTTGGCAGAGTAGTTTTGATGTTAAGTTAATGCGTTTCTCATCAAGGTTCGAAATAATGTGATATCACTAAATCAGATTAAAACAGGTTTTAATTATCCAAATGATGTTTGTTTTACAATCTATAAATGAACTGCGTGATTACGGTTGAACAACATTATTAGTTAAAACAAACATATCGTTTACCATTTAGTAACTATCATCCAAAGGTTCGAATCGAAATAACGCAAGAACGAAAAGTTACAGATGTGAAAGTCAGCATAAAAGTAATAGAAGCAAAGCAACTCTCAGGTACCCAGTTAAATCCTGTGTGCGATGTTATTTGTTTTGGTAAAACGAAGTCCACTAAAATGAAAGAACAAACAAACAACCCTTACTGGGATGAGGTAATAAATGGTTAATTGAAAGTTTTAAGTTCTTGTAAAAGTATTTATTGAAGAATGATAATTTTAAACTTAAGAACTTTATAAAGAAGATTTTAAAGAGAAATCAAGTTTTTATTCAAATATTCTTTGGGCTATTGGATTTCATAAAAGCTGTAAATATTTAGTGAAGCTGTTTCTAGTTTTTTTAATTTGAATCTTTAGAACTTTTACTTCGATACGGTGAATCATATTGATCTTGCCTTTGATGAAATTTTGCAATTCATTGTAAGTATACGCAAATTGATGTTTTTAACTTCGGATGCATGAAACAGCCGTAAAATGTCGTGGCCTTATTAAGTTAAACAGTTGCTTAAAAAATGGGTTCATAAAAATGGGCTTTTTTCTTTTGAATATTTTTTTATTAAGAAACTCTTTTTTTAGCTTTGAGTATAATTACATTTTCATTAATCTAATAAACTCAAAAAATGTTTTTTGTAAGAATTATGGTCTTTTTGTAAGAATTATGGTCGGTCGTAACACATTCCGAAGCAACTTAAAATATGAAAATTATAAATTTTCACAAAATAAGAAATTTAAAACAAGTCAAAATTGTTTTTGTTTTTTGTTTTTTGATTTTTGATTTTATAACTTGTGTATTTTAAGTAACTTATTGCACCTACAAGCTTCGAAATGTGTTAGCTTCAAAAGCCTACAAGCTTCGAAATGTGTTAGCTTCAAAATGTGTTACGACCGTAAACTGTTCTATAATAATGGCCTCTAGTCAGGGTAAGCCTTATGGAGTAAAAACTAAGAGTTTGTGTATTGTTTCATTTCCATATCTTTATCGAATGATTACGACATAATATCGTTATAAAAATTTTAACCGGTGTTGTAGCTTATTTAAATCTCGGTATATACCGGTAGTAAAAACTTAGCAACAACTCCGATTTCGGGGCGTTCCTCTGCGTGTAAATCCTCGTGCAGTGAAATTAAAAAAAAAAATATTAAAACGAAAAATTTTTTATTACGATACCAAATATTGAACAGTTTAAATATGTAACAACTAAAACTGGACTAAATTTGTTGCCGATAAAACTAAGGAGTAACTGGAATAAAAGCATAATGACGAAAGTGATGCTTTTGCTCATTATGCTTATTGTTA